>NC_084528.1:22174859-22474859 GCF_024500275.1 Phycodurus eques | reverse complement strand
AAAGTCTCTAGTGACTGGAATATAGCCCAATCGGTTGTCACAGTGCTTTACCACACTGCAAGAACGAGGCACTCTAAAGTGGCCACGCCAGACCAAAACCGTGTTCCACAAGCTGGCAGTAATGTCGGACTATTAACTTTCCCCCTCTCGCTGTGCACACACTGATAGCTGACAACGAGGCACTCTAAAGTTGCCACACCTGGGGACTATCCAAAGGGAATTTGCATTTTCGAAGTGTAGTTATAGCTAGCGAGCTAACTGCAATTGCACCAGAATACCGCTTTTGCGAATAAAGGCATCCATCCATCCATTTTCTGAGCCGCTTCTCCTCACTAGGGTCGCCGGGGTGCTGGAGCCTATCCCAGCTATCATCGGGCAGCACTCAAGTTATACTGGAGCGGGGGCGACTCATGCTGGATGTCTAAGTGAGTCAGTGGGCCCCGTTTAAACCACATCCACAGCCAATCGCAGGGCACATACTGTATAAACAAACAACCATTTGCACAACATTCACACGTACAGGCAATTTAGAGTTTTCAATTAACCTACCCTGCATGTTTTTGGTATGTGGGAGGAAACTGGAGTACTCTGAGAAAACCCACGCAGGCACGGGGAGAGCATGCAAACTCCACACAATCTAGCAGTCTTTGCACATTTCTAGCAATTATATTCAAACGTGTAAAGTATTCAGAATTAGGTCTCTGAATTCACTTTATAGTGTCTTTAATAATATATAACAAAGTTAGCAACTGTAGGTAGAATTTCCTCTGGAGAAGACACTAATGTTAAGCAGACCACCCAACGTTTGTGTCTAGATTGCAGCGACGCCATGTTTTGGGTCTCATTGCCACCGCGGGGTATGTGGCGAGACGCATGTTACCTTGAGACAACTGTAGAAGTTGTCGTTTGGCTTCCTCCACCGTTGTGCACAAGGTTTGTGCGATGCTCTGAGAAATTCCCTGGAGTGCGGCAAAGTCAGACACGCTGTAGACGTGCTGACTGTGCGGTTCGTTGGCTATCTCCCTTAGCTGATCTACGTCTGCGTCTTTAATCCCGATAGCATACAAGATGATTCCTTTCCTCCTGAGCTCCAGAGCTTGAGACTCCACGTTATCTTGCGATTTTCCGTCCGTGATAACCACAGCGATCTGGGGGACATTCTGGCTCGCCCTGCTCCCGGCCTCTTCCACAAAATGATTACTCAACATGAAGTCTAGGCCTTGACCCGTGTGGGTGCCACCACCCATGTAGGGCAGCGTGCTGATGTACCGGAGGATGTCGGCCTTCTTCTGGAAGGTGTTGAGCAGAAACTCTGTTCTCGGTGTGTTGCTGTACTGGATCAGAGCGATACGGACCCGGTCAGGGCCTATGTCAAAGCTGTTGACCAGTGTGGACAAAAACTGGCGGATCTGCTTGAAATTCTCTGCGCCGATGCTCCACGACCCGTCCACCATGAAGACCAGGTCGGCCACGGCTTCTTGAGTGCACACTGACAATGATGGGGGCGCAGGTCACTAAGGGTTACATGGTAAAGCGGCGGTCTCGGAAGATGTGCGAGTCAAGAGCAAGTGCTTTGCTAGCGCAGGTGACATGTAGAAGCAATGCAAGTTAAACAATGATTACATATTGTTGATATCCAGTTTAAGGTCCACAAGGTGTGTTCTTAAGATGGATAGCAAGGAAACTGAATAAACACTCAAACGGCTTTCCATATGAGAAGACGTAAACAAATCTGCTGTGACTGGCAGTGCAAAAGCGTGAAGAACATCCAAGCTGTGTGGCCTTCAGCTCACGTGAAGTGTTTGCGTCAGTGTAGATTGTCAGTCATCCAGGTCATGGTAATCTGTAAAAGCTGAATGGAGCAAACTGGAGTCTTCTTGGTTTTTGAAGACATTTCACTTTTAATCCAAAAGCCTTCTAAATATTTGGCATGGAGTTCCCCATTTATGTCTCTGGTGGGTGTGTCGCCTGGGAGGTGTCACAAGAACTGAAGAAGCCTTTTGGAGTAAAAGTCGAATAAACATGAAGAGTCCAGTTGCCCTGGAACTTCTTGACCTTTTTTAAGCTTTCGTGTCTTCATGGGCTCATGTGGAATCTTTTAAGCTCCTGGCGAAATCTCCAAGAAGATTTTCATGCTGAGACAATGGACCAGATTTACTAAGATCCCAAATAGCGGTGCTAAATTGCATGTTCCACTGTCATTGGGCATATTTGTTATGACCCCTTTTGAATCACACACAGTTTGTACAATTAAATAATGTGTGGGATTACGATTCCGGTATATAAACTCCCTGTCTGAGGGGGGGGAACAAGTTGTTCATGAGTGCAGTCTATCATTCTGATCATTTTTGAGAAGCCAGTAACTGCATAAAAGCCATGATTTGTTTTAGTTAACTTGTCCCGAGAATGCGGTAATAGCATGTATCTGCACATCTTGCGTAACATTGCGTAATTCGAAAAGCACACCCAGAAAACTACTCAAGGAGAGCCCATCACCAATTGTCACAATGCGGTGAAATGACCCAGATACAAGGAAATGCAGAGGTGAAAGGAGTTTTGTCATAGGTGATATACGGTAGCAAGAAGAAGACGAAGAAGAAGAAAGAAGATACTCCAAAATTGCATTGCTGAATAGATGATATGGCTTGATAATTTCTGCTTCTGGCATTTCAAAAAAAAATTATATGTGCGGAAAAGACGATTTCCCTCTGTCACCTCTCATTTTGCCTATGCCTCCTCCTCACCGTGGTCATAGTTATGCACAGTGTTACAGGTTTGCACCTGCCTTTCAGACACGATATTTAAAGACACAAAATCAGCCGCCGCAATGCATCTAAAGTTTGATAAACCACATTGCGTGTGCTAAATTAATCTACAGTATTTGCATTGACACCTATTACAGTATTTTGCGCATTCGAGAAGAAATGAATTTTTGCCTGTTTGGCAGACAAAATCCTGGGTTCGCCCAGTTAGAAGATCAAGATCACTTTCCGTATCTGCTCACCTTTTAGACACAATGAGTGTCCTCAGTTCCCAAACGTTGATTGAATGTTGTTAAAAGAAAAGGTAATGTAACGCAGTGGTAAACATGACCCTGTCCCAGCTTTTTTGGAACGTGTTCCAGCCACAAAATTCGAAGTTAATGATTATTGGCTAAAAACAATAAAGTTTATCAGTTTGAACATTAAATATCTTGTCTTTGTAGTGTATTCAATTAATTATAGGTTGAACATGATTTGCAAATCATTGTATTCTGTTTTTATTTATGTTTAACACCATGTCCCAACTTCATTGGAATTGGGGATGTAAATTAAGCCAATGACTTCAAACCTGACAAAACACTTGAGGATGTATAAGCTGGGAAGCACATGCTTCAAAACCAACGAAGAAGAAGACACAACTCACTGAAAGGCTTTTGGATTTTCTTCTTGTTTTTTGGTTTGCTTCCAAGAATGCACGTGATCAGATCATTGCCATGATAACATCTTCCACTTTTTTAACGCACTCTTGAGTCATTGAGGAAAGAGGACCACGACGTAAATTGTGGAAGCAAGTGAGGCGTTAGTGCGTGAAAGAGCACAGGACACGCACACACACAGACACACACACACACACACACACACACACACGCACTGTGATGTTAGTATTGGTGATATTCGTGAGAATGACTAAGGTGCCAGATGTGTCGGCTCGCATACACGCACGCACGCACGCGCGTGCACACACACACACACACACACACACACACACACTCACTGTGATGTTAGTATAGATGATATTCGTGAGAATGACTAAGGTGCCAGATGTGTGTGTGTGTGTGTGTGTCTGTGTGTGTGCGCGCGTGTATGCGAGCCGATGTCCTGTACATGCTGGAATGAAGTAAGTGAGGTCATATCTCCATAATGGCGCCCACCTGTCCTCTGTGCAGCATTGCCATGGAAACAGACGGCCACCATGAGAAGGAGGAGAAGACTCTGCCCCCCCGCCATGATGATTTCTTTCTCCTGCAACGAGAGGGCAGTAGCAGCCATGTTGTCATCATTCAAGTCAATATTAAACAAACACAAAGGTTGAGATGCTTTGCTCAGCTTCACATTCATTATAGTTGCATAAACTATTCATACAAGCAGCACCGTGGAACACTGGTTTGCGTTTGCCTCAGTACGGTGCCCGGCTGTAAATTTAAACGACAGAAAAGAAAATAGATTTAGATCACTTGAAGCGAGGAAAGTAATATATTTCAACAATTTGATTTTTTTGTTGAATTATTAAACAAATGACAGCTTTCTTATACTTTTTTCAGCGTACGGTACGGTGGGCCTGAAGTGCAAAACAGAACAGCAAATAACTAAACATTCATTCATTCATCTTCCGTTCCGCTTATCCTCACTGGGGTCGCGGGCATGCTGGAGCCTATCCAAGCAATCTTGGGGCGAGAGGCAGGGTACACCCTGAACTGGTTGCCAGCCAATCGTAGGGCACATAGAAACAAACAACCATTCGCGCACGCATTCACACCTAAGGGCAATTTAGAGTCCTGAGCATATCTATCCACTATCAACTCATGTATGTGTAACGGGAGCAAGCTAGGCGGTGCAGATGTATGTTAAGACACCCAACTCCCCAATCCTTCAAAGAGGCCGCTGGCCGCTGAGTTAGCGGCCCGGCCTCTCGTCTCCCAATACATGACACAATGACAGCGTGGATTTGAACCCTGATGTGGTCGACCCCACAGGAAGCGTCGCGGTTGTTATGCAACGCAGAGCCGCAAAATAAAATGGGTTATATACTGTATGAGTCAAAATAATATTTCATAGCAGCAGCTACGTTTGAAGTACCAATAAGGCTCATTTCAAAAACCACGCCAGATGCCAACAATTTCCTGGTCAAGGCGTCCAATCAGCGATGAGTCTCATCCCCGACCAGTACCTACCTCTTCTGGTAGCTTAATGGCGTTGTGTTTTTTTCATTTGCTGTTGTGTTTTAACTTGCCGTTGTGTTTAGTTATTTGCTGTTGTATTTTGCACTTCAGGGCCACCGTAGTATGGGTCCTGACATTGACTGGCAAACGGTGCAGGGTGTACCCCTTTGCTTTCCTTTCTCCCATAATCAGCTGGAATAGGCTCCAGCTCTCTTGCAACCCTAATGAGGACGCAGCACATCTGCCTCACAGTCAAGAGGTTCTGGGTTTGAATCTTAGGCCTTCATGTGTGGAATTTGCACGTACTCCCCGTTACACTTATTGGTCGTTAAAGATGGGAAAATGATGATGATGATGAAATTTTGTGTTTGCGAGGAGCCCTCAGTCACTTCCTGTTGTGTTTGAGTATGAGCAGCTGTCCGCTATCAGAAGAAGAGAAAGAGAAAACAGTGGCCCATCTGCTAGCGTTTAAACTGACGGTTGTGTTTCCTGCAGACCCACGCCAACCACATCAATCGGCAAATGGCGGAGAAACTCTTTGGAATGTCATGTGCGTGACGGGTGTCAGAAAAAGATGAAGAAGAATAAGGAGAAGCTCCAGGTCAATGCGACCAGAACAACAACTTGATTAGGTTCTTATTCAAAAATGACCACTGGTAGCGTGGTGGACTCTTGAGTATGAATGCTTGTTTGTTGATATGTGCCCGGTACCCCATTTCACTCACCAAAAGTCAACTAGGATAGACTCCAACTCACCCTAATGCACAGGTGTCAAACTGAAGGCCCGGGGGACAGATCCGGCCCGCCACATCATTTTATGTGGCGGGCGAAAGCAAATCAGGTGCATCAACTTTCGTAATTGTCGCTAAAAATTTGTCCCAAAATTTCAAAATCATCATTTCGCTGCCGTCAAGCCAAAACCTGCTGTGTTGCAATTTGGTTACTGTATGTATGTGTTATACTTACAATTTACTTGACCAACTAAAGTGTTGAAAATGGCTTGCTGACGATGCATTGTTTAATGGCTCAACAAATATGCAATTTTTTTAGTCAGCTGAAAAAGTGATTTAACGTAACTGGAACAATAGGGTCACGTCATTCGTAGATGTGGTAACCCAAACTCAAAGCCCAGGGGCCAAATCTGGCCCACCACATCATTTTATGTGCCCCACAAAAGCAAATCATATGTGTCACTTTCCGTGATTCTGCTAAACCTTTCACCAAAATTTCAAATCGTCATATGTAATAAATAATAACATTGAGATATAGCATTTTTTTTTGTTATCAAAACCATTTTTACAGTAACTTGAACAATAGCTGAACCAACTATTATCCTTGACATCTGATTTCCTAACTAATTATCCATCAATTTGTTGTGTACATGTAATATGATGAAACATTTATATGGTTTCACAGTCATAGGGGGCCATCTGAGGTAAACCATACCTACATACCCATGCCCTAACGCAACCCTTTGAGGACAAGCAGTATAAAAAAAATTAATGGATGGAAGAAACCTTTATTAACATCTGGTACTAAATACTACCCAGAACTCTAATAAACATTCTTGATGAGCTGAATTAATTTATGCTCCATTAACGGATGAATGGATGTTGTTAGCGTGCCAAAGAAAGAGTGTGAGCCTTTGAAAGGTTAATGGTGCTTATTGTATTTATTACAGTTGAGAGGTTACAGATGGGACTGAGATGTTCATAAATCAGCAGAACTGTGCTGGAATGCGTGTCTGTGTGTGTGTGTGTGTGTGTGTGTGTGTGGGTGTGGGTGTGGGTGTGTGGCTGGTTAACACACGACTATGCCAGCCAGGTCCGACTGTATTACGGGAATGTGAGGATGAGGAGGAGTAAGTTACAGTACATGAAACATCTGTGTACGTATGTGATCTATATAAAAACGTCTGTATGTGATATATTTGTGTATGTGTCTGTGTGTGTGTATGTCTTCATGTGCTGTGTGTGTGTCATCTGTACATGAAGGCGTGTATAAGTTAAGTCTACGTGTCATGTGTACACTGTATGTCATCTGAAGTGTGTGCGTGTATGTGATGTGTACATAAAGGTGTGTGTATATAATGTTTTTATGCAATGTGTGTGTGTGTTTGTGTGTCTAGATGCATGCTGTCAACCGCGACATGAGAACCAAAAGACTCAACCATGTGATGTGCATATTGGATTGGTGTGTGTGTCTATGTGTACCTATATTAAGGGGTCTATACAGTAGGTTGTGCGTTTGTGATGTGTACATTAAGGTGTGTATATAGGTTTCAGGTCTGCGTATAATCACTTGCCAGGCAGGATGGACCTCCTCCAAGGAAAGGGGCCCCGCTAATGTGAAGCATGTGGTCGTAATCAGAGCGAGTCAACTTGATTGACTTTGTTTACTTACAGAGATCAAATCTCTGCCTTTGCTCAAGGTCACGCAAGGCTGGGAGGGGTTTTGGGGAGCTGGGTTCAGGGATGTGGGGGTTTGGGGGGAGATGCGGCACCTGATTGGATGATTGACAGCATCTGAAGAGCGAAAGCCGGCCTTGAAGGGTCAAAGGACAGCTCAGTGAGACAGCTGAAAACTTCTGATCATTCATCTTCTTGTTATTGTTCCTGTTCTTTTTCTTGGTCTGTTTTTATGCTAGCTCTTGTTCTTGTTTCGGTTCTTGGTCTTTTGTTGTGTTTGTAGTTTTGCCCTAATTCTTGTTCCTGTTCTTTTCTTCTTATTCTATTTCTTGTTCTTTTATTTGGTGCTGTTCTTGTTCTTGAACCTGTTCCTGTTCTTTTTCTTATGTTCTTGTTCTTGGCCTTGTTTTAGCTCTTGCTTTCATTGCTGTTCATGTTCTTTCCCTTGCTCTTCTCCTTATTCCCATTCTTTTTCTTGCTGCTGTCCTGTTCTTTTGCTCTTGTTGTAATTCTTGCTCTTGTCCCTGTTCTTCTCCTTCTTTTATCCTGTTCTATGTCATGTTTCTGTTCTTTTTCTTTTGTTCTTGTTATTGTTCCTGTTACTGGTCCTCTTTCTAGCTCTTGTTTTTGTTCTAGTTTTTTGTCTTGTTCTTGTTCCCTCTTCTTTTGTTTCATTCTTCTTGTGCTTTCTCTTACTCTTTTTTGTCCTCATTCTTGTTCTTGCTGCTGTTTTTGGTCCTTTTCTTTTGTTCTTTTTTTTTTTTTTTCTCTTGCACATGTTCCTATTCTTCTTTTTTTCTTGTTCTTTTACTTACTTTTGTTTCTATTCATGTTGCTCTTTTTATTCTTATTGATCATGTTCTTGGTCCTGTATCTGTTCTTTTTTGGTTCTCATTATTGTTCTGGTTGTGGGTCCTCTTCGTGGTCTCGCTCTTGCTGTTGTTCCTGTTATTGCTCTTGTTCCTGTTCCTATTCTTGTTCTTGTGTTCTTGTTCTCGTTCTTTCTCTTGCTCTTGTTCCTATGCTGGGTCTTTTTTTCTTGTTCTTTTGCTCAATCTTGTTTCTATTCCTCTCGTTCTTATTTTTCTTGATCCTGTTCTTGATTCGGTTTCTATCCTTTTTTCTTTTGTTCACTTGTTCTTTTTCTCGTTCTTTCTCTTGTTCTTATTCTGTTTTTTTGTTCTTGTTCTTTTGCTTTCTCTTGTTACTGTTCCTGTAATTACTTTCTTCTTCTTGATCCTGTTTTTGGTCGCCTTTCCTGTTCTTTTTCTATTGTTCTGGTTATTGTTCCAGTTCTTGGCCCTGATCGTGAGGTCGCGGTTGTTCCTGTTCTTGCTGTCGTTTATGTGACTATTCTTGTTCTTGTTCCTGGTCCTGTTATTGCTCTTGTTCCTGCGCTTGTTCTTGTTCTTTAGTTCCTGTTCTTCTTCTGATTATTCCTGTTGTGTCTGCCTTGGTATTATGTCATGGCATTTATTCTTAGAAAGCCATTAGCAGAACAAACAAAGTCATTCAAGTCGAGTCCGTTTGGAGTAGAACCAGCGGCAGAACAGAGCCAGCTGGAGCCATGTGGGAGTTGGGCTGGAGTCACCAACTTTAATCCAGAAACCTGTAAAACGTCAGTTTGTCTTAGCGATTCATTACAGCTCCTCTCGTCTGCTCAAATCCTCCAGGAGGCGCAGAAACAGAACCAAGCTCATACCGGGCCCACGCCAGAGTGCCATCTGGAGAACAGATGTGGTCTTGGCCACTTCCTCCTTGTCTCAGCCGACACTGAGCGCCACCTTTTCGGCTTGTTGCTGTATGTGAAAATTGATTTATTGACACACACCAAAGTCATACTGCGCCTTGGCCCGGTTTTGATACTTATGGACTTAGGATGGCTTATGAAGTCAAGTCAACTTCACACAGCATGGCCACACTTACCGCCATTAGTCTTGTTCTTGGCTGCACGCATTTAACAGTCCACTCTCTCCCTTTTACTACATTATTATTTTGACTACTTTAAGTTATTATTAAGACTACATTATTATTATTAATACATTATGACTATGACTACATAATTATTATGAATGCATTGATATTAGGGCTACAGTAGATGAATATAATGACTATTTTACTACTGTGACTACGTTATTATCATTATTAATATCACAACTACATTGATATTATAATGACCCAATGAGTACTATTGTGCCAACAATAGTATTATGACTATGACAACAAGGTTATCATACAGTATTATATTTTATTACTAATACCACATTAATATTATTATGACTCCATGAGTACTACTATGCCAGCATTATTATTATGACTATACTATTATTCCTATGGCCACATCAGTATTATGAATACATTTATATTATGACTACATTCATATTATGACAATATTATTACTATGACTACACTAATTATAGTATAACTGCATTAATATTATGACTAGATTACTATTATTTTTACCACATGAATACCATTATGACAACGTTAACATTCGGGTTGTCTTGTGAGCTATTATCCACAGACTTGAACAATGTACCATCACTTTTATTTTAGTTGATATTTAAATGACATTGCGTATGCGTTCACGACACACATACTGTACGTATGAGTACATATGTGTATCTTTAAAAGGTGAGTACACTTGTCGCATTTGGTAAATATTTCATCAGAGGGTTGAGGCAGTGCTGGAAAATAACGATGGAATCACAAAATAGCGATACTTTCGGGACAATTTAGACCATTTTACTCAGGGGTCTATTCACTTTTGTTGCCAGTTTAGATATTAATGGCTGTGTGTTGAGTTATTTTTAGGGGACAATAATCTAAAATCAATGTACAAGCTACACACAGGATGCATTACATTGTAGCGAAGTGTAATTTCTTCAGTGTTATTCCATTAAAATATCATCACTGTATTACACACATATTTTTTCACAAATTGATATTATTCGTCAGTCCCCACGTGGGCCTGTTATTTTTAGTCTGTTATTAGGTTGTTGTTTTTTTGTTCACAAATGATTGAAAATGGCTTGCGCTCCCTTTGATGATGCAATGTTAATGGCTCAACAAACATGCCGGTTTTTGGTTTCCGAAGAAAAGTGATGTTTTGGAGATGTGAAGATTCCACCCAATGCCAGCAGTATATAATATTTACAAAAATGTTAGGGGTGTTCTCACTTTTGCGAGATGCTGTAAATGACAGTGATTCTCAAAGTGTGGTACACGGGCTCTCGCGAGTGGTACACGAAAGAATCACTGCCCGAGTACAGTTCAGTTGTATTTAACATTTTACATTATATACTATGTAATAATAATATCTGTATAAAAACTGTATATCTATAGTAATAATACTATCATAGTATTACTATACATATACAGTTTTCATTTTTAATAACTGTTTTCAAATTTTCATTTAGTTACAAACTTGAACTTTTACATACATTTTTTTAATTGAATCATTATTTAAGTTTGACAACCACTGGACTGTATAATAATATTTAAAAAGTCAATTGATAAAGCATTGTGTTTTGTTTCAAAGAGAATTTTTGTTTTTTCCGTTTGTAGTTTTTGGCGGATGAGTTTGATGTTTAGACATGTGACTCAACCAAGGATAAAGTTTATTCGTGATCTAAATCACTGAGGACATGACTAATTGCTGCTGAAGGGAATGTTATTTGGTTGGTTGGTTGGTTGATTGGTTGGTTGGCCAGGACACGTCCTCACACATTTCTTCCTGCTCAGCCTTCTCTGCCTTATTTGGTCAATGTCAACGCTAACAATGTCCACATTCCTGCTGGGGCCTTCAAGACCTTCTAGATAGAACATCTCCAGGAAATTCCTCTTCTTGGGTTTCTAGAGCGCAGGAAGCCAGACGGAATGTTGAGCTGAGACAGCATACTACAGGATTTCACCAAAGACACCCCTCCAAAAAATAAAAGAAATAAAGAAATCATCAACACGCCCCGCCAACTTTGAGTGGGTGCCAACCGCATAAATATAAATACTTTTTTTTCTCGAGAATAATATTTATGTAACGTTATCGTTCTGTTTTGAGAAACTACAGAGTCGACTGCGACATGAGAGCCAAGAGCAAGGACATTAAACTCATTTTTGTCGCGGGCCACATCGTAGTTCTGGTTTCCCTCAGCAGGCCGGGATGTCTGTGAACATCACAGAAATGTATAATCACCTCATCATACTTATTAAAAAATAAGCATGGTATGGATTTGTATATACAAGCATTAAAAGAACTTGTCACTAACTACAGTATAAAAGGCACAATACAACAATTTTTTCTTTCTTTCTTTTTTTTTTTTTTTGATGCTTCCAAAGCCTTTGCCAAACTGTTTATGAAGCTGCAAGAGCGAGGCGTGCCTCCATATTTCATAAGAATTGTGCTTTATTGGTAGTCACACCAGACCATCCAGGTTACATGGGCCAAAACCCTGTCAACCGCATTCCCTTTAACTAATGGAGCCAGACAAGGTGGAATATTGTCACCTATCCTTTTTAACCTGTATATTGATGGTGTATCTAAATAATTAGAGGTGTGTAAGACTGGATGTACGGTGGGAAATCAGCATATTTATCATTTAATGTGTGCTGATGACACATTATAGTACTGCTTTGCAGCAACTGAAAACAGCGATAACTAATAACGTCATCTAGCCATGCATTTTCAATACTGCTTATCCTGTTCAGGGTTGCAGGATGCTGGAGCCTATCCCAGCTGACTTCGGGTGAAAGGCAGACTACACCCTGAACTGGTCGCCTGTCAGTGGCAGGCCACATATAGAGACAGACAACCATTTACATTCACACCGTCACTGAGTGGGAATTGAACCCTCACTACCTGCACTGAACTCATGACAGCCAATACCTTAAGTACACAACTGTTGTTCAACTTATGTTAAGATGCTGATAATGAAGAAAATTTGCTAATTTCAAAAATATATTCTGCCAAAAAGAAAGGAACAACTCCTTTTAGCGAGAAACATGAAGTGAACCCCTGTGTAAACGTGTATTCACAAGAATTTGGGGGAACCTATCCTCAGTTATTTGCTGAAAAACTCACCTATACGTAAAACCCTGTCTAATACAAAAGTAATGTTTCGGCACCATCTTGTGGCAAATGAAATTAGACAATTATTATTATTATTATTATTGTCATTATTATTATATATTTTTATAGTGCCTTTCAAGGGACAGAAGGATGCTTGGCGCTTTTATGAATTTTATACTAAGTGATGTCACCCCCTGCTGTATGGGAGGCACCTCCCTACCAAGGTTATAATAGTTTGGGATTTTTCATGAGCTTTAGTTTTTACTTTTTGTTTTAAAAAAAATCAGTTTTAATCATTTTTTTTGAGTGTGTTTGTTAGTTTTAAAGTTATTTTTTAAATGTAGTTTTAGTTTTTCTAATAACAGAGTGTTGTTGCCAGGTGCAAGATTAAAAGTTGCTGTGTAATAATAATAAGAAATACCATTTTAAAAAATGATTCCGTTAGGACAGATGACCAACCATCCACAACTCAAATATCTCCTCCCTTGCTCGCCGTTGTCCACATTTTTGTACGCGCGCAAACCAATGTTTACCGAAACTTCCAAGCATGAATTGACAGAACACCGGCATGTTTCTGTAGACACCGTTACTCCTAACATTAGCTAGTGACATCATTTGATTTGACAAGATGTAGCTCAATCATTGTAAAAGACAGGATACGGGGATATCGTAATACATGTCGTGTAGTGTTGCCAGTGACGGTCCAAGACACGGCAGGATTTTACGGCAGTAGTTTCACATATTCCCATCGTGAGAGACCAAGGTTGTTTGATCCAGGCATTAAGGAGAGGGAGTCATCTGCAACACTAGAGCCTAGAGAGTCAACAAATGACTTAACCACGATATAAAAGCCTAGAGCAGGGGTGGGAAAACGTTTGTGCTCAAAGGCCACCTTTGATATTTAAAACGGACCAGATGGGACAGGTCATTTGTAGATAAGGTAGAAGCTTAAAAATACAAAAAATGTATAGATATTAGACAAAAATACAAAACATGTATAGACATTATTCATTTGAATTTAAAATATATTTTTTTTCTAATGAAATAAATTATAATAAATTACCAAATTATTTAACAAAGTTAACACAAAAATGTTATGTATTTATATTTATTTCTAATATTTTGAACTAACATAAATTATTTTTTTTTAAATATAATTAGTTTAACAGATACATGTAAAATTATATAATCTACTAATATGATATTGTATCACAATAAATTAACAAATGATTTAATAATAAACAATTTTTTTAATGTATATGTGAAATTGTCTGTTTTACGAATCTTGATGAGAATGTAAAGTATGTGTAATGAATTGGTGCCGTTCATATCATTAAGAATAATGAAAATAACTTTTCTATTATTGCAAATGTAGGACTAAAGCGGAAAAAGGGCAGTGGTCGTATTATCGTCAAGTAGAAGGTCGTGTGCGTGTGCTCGTTTGCGTGTGTGTGGTCTGTTTACATTTGACACACGAAACATTTAAGCGTGTGCGTCATTTTCTTTTTGTGTGTTTGAAAAGTTTCATCTGGTCATCATGAAAAAGGTTAAAGTGATGTGTTGTCATATGGGCTTGTCTTCTTCTACTTCCCTTATTTGACAGGACGTAGAAGAAGTTGACTAACAGCTGACATTAGGTACGAACAAATATGTTTTTAAAACAATAATAATAACTTTGTATAAAGCGCATTTCAAGGGACACAAGAACACACGCTTAACGCTTTTAATATTTTTTATAGTAAGTAATGTCGCCCCCTGCTGTACGGGAGGCACCTTGATACCATTATGCATGTGAGTGTCGAACACTCCGAGGGGCGGGGCCCACTTTCTTTCTTTTTTTTTTTTTTTAATCCCCACAATGCAGCCAGTCCCCGCCCAGCCCGAGAGCGAGACGGTGTCCCCTGTTTGGTGGAAAGGGGGGCGAATAGGGACGCCCGACAAGGAAACGATAAGGGGGGCAACCCGGGGAGCAGTCACGGGGCATGAGAGGGGAGCCCCCGTGCCAAGCAGCCATCCAGCCAGCCAGAGAGGCCCGGCCCCAGCAGCACTGCCATGAGCCGAGTGAAAAAAAAGTGTTTTTTGTTTTTTCTCCCACTTGGAGCGAGGGAAAGACTGCACACTGGTCTACTAGAAGAGATGCAGCACAATGACGAGCCAAAAGAAGAGGCAGAGAAGGTCCTCAACTAAGCTCCAGTAATAGTCGTCGTTTCCACGGAGAAGAGAGACTATACGTCTGTTTGTATTGCTGTATGTTCTGTTTGTATGCGCCAGGTGTGTTCATGTAGCAGTTATTTGAAGGTTTATAATACTGTAAAATCTATGCTCATTTCTGTTAGCCTGTCTCTGGCATTTTGCAATGTTTAAAGGCTTTCTTTGGATGAAATTATATGGTTTGGTTAAACATTTTGGAGGTTTAAATATACCATGATTAATTCTCTTGAGTTTTATGTGTGAATATTAAGGTAAACTTCATCTGGGAGTGACAAAAAAATGCTTGAAGCAAGCACGCTTTGTCTCCTATTTGGAGAATTGCGCAAGCAAGAGAGTCTTCTTCTTTTCCCCCAGCTGACGTCATACAATAGGCTCCCAGTTCTTGACAGCAAGAGAGTGAAAACAGGCACTAAGCGATACTTTAAAAAGTGTGTTTTAAGAGGTTTAAATATGTTTAAAAAGACTGGGAGGGGTACAACTATATTAAAAAAAACAGATGGCCTCTGTATACATCACCTATCGAGGGAATGTCTAGAATGAATAGTTAAAATGTGTAAGTAACATTTTTAAAACAGTTATTTTCGTAATAAAATAATGAGGCGTTCTAGTTTTATACTTTTTTTATGTGAATTTAATTAGAATTGAAGCAGTATGGGAAATAGATTAATGGATAATGAACCAATTATTTAATGCAATCAAAAATAGATTATATATTTTTTACACTCAGTCAATTAACCAACCATTAATGCAACAAATTTTACTGGCCTCTTGATCATGTAAACTGATCAGTGGGCCAAATTAATACGTGGCCCCCGGGCCATAGACCCTGACGTAGTGGATGTAAATGTAAAACGTGCATATCGTGTATATAAAACTTAAACATGTACAAGTGAAAACATATGAGCTGCACCAGCAAGAATTTAGTGGCTGTTGCCTCAAACTATGGAAGATCATTTGAGACAAATGCTGGCAAAAGATCAAATGTATTCTTAAACGCTCATTCTCTTTTTTTCAATACTGTCATTTTGTCCAATTCTGGTCCTCTTACATCACATCATTGAAGCACTAAGAGTCTTCTACATGATAAAACAAAGTGCAATTAAAAAATATTAGTTATAGTAATTTAAGTAGAGCATTAGAATCAGAAAGACTTTTTCAACGGCCATTTTTATAGTCACACAACATTGATGCAGCAAATGAAAAGATGCCAAACACGGTGATTAAAAAGTCCAACTCAGAAACATTTGCAGACGTGTGGGGGTCTGTGGGACAGGGCGCCGTGGCACAACCCCCCACACCCCACCCCCTCCACCACCATACATCCTTCTGGTTCCACTTGCACTTAATATGCTTTTGCCATCAACAAAGGTTTTCATTTTCATATTTATATAAACCACATTTCAAGTGGTCGGAACTTGAAAGAATCTTCCTGCTCATATTTCCTTAGAAACATTCCATCCATCATCGTGTGCGCTCACATGGATGTTATTCATTTCAATGTTTTTGTCTTGAAAGTTTCGTAGTAAAAATAATTAATAACATTTGTTTGATCACAATCATGAAATAACTCAAAATGTCTTTAAAACATTTACCCAGTACACATGAGAAGCACCTGACAGGCTTTCCTCATTACATTCAGTTCAATTATGACCTTTATCATCGTCATCATCAATATGATCATCATCGTCAAACTCCAACACACACACGTACACAAAACGCTAATGTCATGCACATACAAAAGAGAGGAGAGAGACACTTACAAGTCACAGCTCGGACGTCCACTGCACGCCAAATTCTGCGATAAAACGGCCTTGTAGGGTGGTGCAGCCTGGGTCCTGGTGGACACACCCCCCCCCCCCACCCCCACCCCACCCCCGCAAGACCACCCCTTCCTACACACACACACACACGCACACACACACACGTAAAAGAGTGAAGAAGAAAAGTATTTTCGTATTTGCACAACTTCATTAAATGAAATTAAAGCTGCAAGCATGAAGGGGCCCTCACAGCCCCATTTATCCCCAAGGTCATCAAACTTTACATGGCGTACGCAAAAGCTAAAAATAAAAACAGCTTCATAATATAGCGTTAGACATCTGTTTACCTGTTTCCAATTGAGGCTCATTTGGACGAATTCCATAATAGTTTATTCAAGTCGAGCTCCGGAATTTCCCCCCAAAAGGCTGCTTCGGACCAGAATGGGGGACTTCCTGTTCAATTATAGGCATGGATCCTTGACACTTTTTCGTGCCTCCTGCTATGACAAATATGTCCACTCAATTTTGTGTCCATTTGTGAAAGTAGTGTTCGTGGCAGAATTTTGTTAACTTTCCAGGCGGCACTACTGAGGGAATTTTTTTTTTTTTTTTTTTTGCGTCTTGTTATTATAGACATGCCCTCCCAATATTGTCCCCATCTGTGAAACTAGTGTGGGTAGCTTTTTTTTTTTTTTTACTTTCTTCTACTGCTTGCAAAAATGGCCCCCTGCACCCTCCCCCCCACCAAAAAAAAAAAAAAAAAAGGTTCTCAGGCATGTTGAGAGCCCCCCAAAAGACCGTTCTCTCATTCACTCATTGACTTGTCGAAAGGATAAACACAATGATTACAAAAGGGGCTTCACACTGCCTGCTGCTCGGAGCCAGAATCAAACAACGAATGCTGTTGCGAGAGTTGCAGCCCCGTGCACACCCGTGCTTGTCAGGGCGGATGTTTTCTTGGATATGTGGTGTAAATTTAGTAGCATTAAGACAAAATCTCCAGGACCAATTCATTTTTGACGGACCCTTCGAAATGGCCAAATTGACTCTAAAGTGGTCGTTTCAAACCAACATGGCAAACTTCCTGTGTCTTTTTGGACGTGGGTTCTTGAGACATTTTTGTGTGTCTACTCATGATAGACATATCCTACCAAATTTCGTACTGTTAAGTCAAACTGACTTTGTGAGATGGATTTTTACAAAATTATTGAACCAGTTTTTGGGGTACATACCTGGAAACCTTATCAAACATTCGTCAGGAGGAGATTTTGAATACAATGAATCCCATCTTTATTGCCGTTCATAGTTTGCACCCCTGGTATATTAGTCTGTCTATGCGTTTTACATTATATGTTGGCATTAAGCCGGTGGACTTTCATTATATGGAAAAATGGCAAATTATTTGGACACAAAAAGTGTCTGAGAGAAAAAAGTCAAAATGTCACTTTTATGGTTTTTATGTGTCAGTTTTACAGTAAACATTGAACTGGAAGCGATAAATAAACAACTTGAACTTGCATCTTATTTGGAGAACTGTTTGAATGAGAGTGACAGCAGGTGCAAAGGAATACTTTAAAAAGTTTCTCTTCAAAACTTTAAGTGTTTAATACGTTTAAATGTGTTTAATGTGTGTCGGCGGGGTAAGATGGAAAATATTTCGATAATGGTCTCTCTATATCATGGATTTTCACCTACAACAAACGTTCACTGTAAGTGGGAACTCCTCAAAAAGGCAAATTATTTGGAGACATATTCCTCCCTAAGAGAAAAAGCCAAAAGTTAATTTGTTCAACCTGTCTACATAAACTTTAATCGCAGACTCAACATGTACCAGTCACCACCTGCGCCCTCTTTATCCCTAACAGCATCATCATCATCATCTTCTTCATTCCTTCACACCCACCCAAAAGCACGCACACAGAGCCACGCCCCCCTCCACACACCGCCGCCAAGTCGGGGCCGTTTGCGTCACTCGTTTCCACTTTACGGCAGCGTGAGAAGCGCACCCGAACATGTGAAGGAAAACCTCGGAAGCAAATAAAAGGAAAGAAAACGAAAAGGAAGATTCCAAGTGAGTTAGCGTTTCACATTCAGTGCGAGCACACAAGTTATCTCGTTCCCGAGCGTGGCTGTGATGTTGCTTTGGGCACAACCGAGTAGAATTACAAGGAAGCCTTTTGAAATCTACTAGCTAACCAGTTCGTGTACGTTTGCAACGCAGTGGCCACTTGAAGTAGCTTAGTCGTCACCTCGTCTACGTTATTAACCTGCTAGCCAGACAAAAAAAAGTCTCAATTATTATGCCGTCAATTTTGCATTTACTTTATGAAACGACTCAATCCAAACCATTTCCAGCAACAAAGGCACCAAATTGTTGAAAAGGTAATCTCAAGACACACCAACAAGTTAAACATTCATTATGTAGCTTCTGCGAGCTAGTGGAAGGACATTTATTTTGCTGTTGCTGCCGAAGATTGGTGAACAAAGATACAGGTGCATTATTTGTATTAAATAAATACTTTTTAATCAATTAACAGTAAGGATAGACCGATTATCAGGCTGAAATCTGTGCCGATTTTTGACGCCGTTGATGCATATCGGCACCTGCCCTTTTATATATCTGGCGGACAATAAAAAAATACATTTAAAACTGGCTAAAATTCAGGGAACTGTTTATATCCATCAATTTTTTTCCGCTTAGCCCTGCACTTTTTGTTTTTGTTCACAACTAAAAACTAAAAAAATAAGCGAAAGCTTAACATTTCAGTTGTATTTAAATTTGCGAAAATGATTTACTGCAGAAAACTATAGGGAGATTTTTTTTGGTTTATCTATGGGAGCTCCCTGCACTTTTTGTTAGAATTTTAAAACCAAGAGATACATGTTGTCTAAGATAACACATTTGAAAAAAACTTGAACATGTTGCCAATCTTAGAAGCTATTTAATAAAAGTAGTTTACAGGCGTTTTAACTAAGTGTTGGAGTTTGTATTCAAAATTTTAATATCAGTATTTTATCTTTGACTGCAAATGAGTATCTCCTGCAAATATTGGTTATTAGCCTCCTTGAGTACTAATCATTGGTATTGGCCCTGAAAAAAAAACATCGGTCCATCTCTAATTAAGATATATAGCAAGATAGAGAGTACCTGTCAACAAAAGTGTTTTGATGTTCACTGTGTGTTGTGTGTGTGTGTGCGCGCAGATGGAGAACTACAGTAAGGTTCGTAGTGTGGAGCATCCGTCCGTATGTCCGTTCAACCCGGCCGCCGACACACCGGAGGTGCGCGTCAAAGACGGCAGCAAGATCCGCAACCTGCTGCGCTACGCCCTAAGCCGCATGGAGGCCAAACCCCGGGCGGCGAAGGGCGGAGGAGCTGAAGGTGAGGTCGACGAGGGTCCGCCGGCCCGCCCCCTCTGCCGCCAGCTGGTGTTCACGGCGAGCGGCAAGGGCGTGTCGAAAGCCATCACTTGCGCTGAGCTGATGAAGCGGCGGGTCCGGGGCCTCCATCAGCTCACCTCGCTGGCCAGCGCCACGCTGACGGACGTGTGGGATCCCCTGGAGGTGGCCGTCGGCCTTGACAGCCTCACCGTCAGCAGGAAGCTGCCTGTCATCTGGATCCTCCTCTCCAAGGACCCTCTGGACCAAAGCATTCCCGGTTACCAGGCCCCCGGACGCTGCAACAACCTTTGGACTCTCGATGAAAAAGAGGAGGGGGGAGCACACAAGAGGAAGAGAGGTGGGGGCGGGGGTGGCAGAGGAAGGGGCGGAGGGCGTCACACAGGACGTTCCCGAGACTTCAAAGCACCCAGTTGATGATAAAAAAAAAAAAAACAGCAAAAAGGGTGGAAATTTTCCATGGGAAGTAAAGTTCGGGAATTCTGGGGAATACAGTGGTACCTTGACTTAAACTTAGCCCAACTTAGCAGTTGTTTGAGCTGTGAGCAGTGGTTTGGTGTGTTTTCTTGGGGCAAAATTAGACTTACAAGTGAGCTTCAGTCAGTCCGCCCCTAGATGGCGACAGCGAACTAGTCAAAATCCTGCCACCATCACTTTGTCATTGAATAGTGCAGCTACTACAAAATTGGGTTGCAACTCTTAGTTTGTGTTAGCAAGATTATAAATACTTATTAGACAGGCCAAAGTTGCACTAATTGAAAAGCAGTGCATTGCTGTCGTCTTGTGGCATCTACTCTATAGGCAATTATAAAAATTTTAGAAAGGGTGTCAGTTACTTGTAGATCTTCGCTATTTGAGGCAGAGTACAGTCCCTAAAATATGTATTCATTACAGTGACCGCATAAACACTATAGGAGAAATTCTTTAATTTTTTTTATTCGAAAATAGAAATGGATAGTTATTTTAACAATTTTTTACACCTCCCATCAGACTGGAAAAGCAGCATTTCGTGACAGTCATGGTAACATCATGTGACTCTCGTTACCATCTCTTGTTACTGTTGCGACTAGGCTTTGATTTGTGGTTCCATTACAGTGTGATTACTTTTAAGTGTATATTGGTCAATTATGTTTACAGTGAACCTTGTGAGGATAAGCGGCTCAGAAAATGGATGGATGGATGTATTACATGTGAATACATATTTATTAGTGTGACCCCGCAACCACTGCTAAAGCAAACCAAAGCAAATGTATTTATATAGCGCATTTCATACACAATGTAACTCAATGTGCTTTACATGATTAATAACATTTAAAAACAAAAGAAAAAAAACTGATTATAAACATTTAAAACAAAGAGAACAAATAAAAATTCAATTAAATCAGCAAAAAAATCAGCATACAGTGCAAGAAAATATTTAAAAGTGGAAATGCTCCAAAAAGCATGGGGGGGGGGGGGAAGAAGAAGAAGAATTTTTAACCTGGACTTAAAAACATGCACACTTAGGGCTGACGTCACTTCTGTTGGCAACTTCCATTTGTGTGCAGCATAATAGCTAAATGCTGCTTCACCATGTTTGCGTTGGACTCTGTGCTCCACTATTTGACCCGAGTCTGTCGATCTCAGAGCCCTACTGGGTTTATACTCCATTAGCATTTCATTCATGTATTCAGGACCTAAAACGTTTAGTGATTTATAGACCAGTAGCAGAACTTTAAAATCTATTCTAAAGCTGACTGGAAGCCAGTGTAAAGACTTGAGAATTGGAGTAATATGCTCTGACCTCTTTGTTCTGGTCAGAACCTGAGCTGCAGCATTCTGAAAGAGCTGCAGCTGTTTAATGCTCTTTTTAGGGAGTCCAGTCAGAAGACCATTACAATAGTCAAGTCTACATGAGATAAAAGCATGGATGAGCTTCTCCTGGTCTGCTTGACACATGCAAGCCTTCACTCTGGATATATTCTTCAGATGGTAGAAGGCAGTTTTAGTAATTGATTTTATATGACTGTTGAAATTCAGGTCAGAATCTATCAGAACACCAAGGTTTCGGACTTGGTCTTTGGTTTTTAAAGTGAGTGACTCCAGGTATTTACTAACAGCAGTCCTCTTAATTGCAAAAACAATTCTTTTGTTGTGGTTTCATTGAAGAAAATTTTGTCTCATCCAGTTATTTGTCTGTTTTAGACAGTGACACAACACCTCAATTGAACTGTAGTAATCTGGAGACACTGCTAATTAAGTCAGAAATTTTTAGCAAAAAATAAAAAGACACTAAATTAAAATTCATGTTAATGCCATGTAACTGTCATGTATTAATATTACACGTAATAGTGCATATTATGTACTATGTGTAAATAAGTTACCATACTGTAGCATATGGTTACATGGTGAAATAATGTAACAGCATAACAAATTGTCTTCAAAAGATAAGACATTGTAACCTGTAGTAACAGTATGGTACTTTGTTACCATGTTACTACTATAGGTTACAATGTGTTACACTGTTAGGATCCTGTTACACTATATTCCTGTCGCATTAGAGCAGTGATTCCCAACTTCTGTGGAGCCCAAAAATGTCACAAAAACTGCATAACACAGGTCAGTTAAGTACCTTCTGCCATCTAGTGGAAGAACATGTAATTGCTCTTCCTGCCGCTATACGTCGATATGAACAAAGATACTGTACATTATTTGAAGTAACTAAATCCTTTTCAGACCAGTAAGTAGATGGATTGATAGATATAGTACATGTGTTGAAAGATATTTTATTCATACTGTGGGGGGAAATTAAATTGTCACGTTCACTCATTTAACCTCATGCGAAGTAAACACAAATACAAAGAGCAAGCATTGAGGAAGAATCAGCTTTTTATTTGATTTTTTAAAGTTATTATTATTATTTTTTACACTAATCTTAACAAGAAAGACAACCGTGACGTGTCTCGAGTCTTGTAACTAGTGGTCCAGATTTATGTGCATACAACCCCCCCCCCCCCCCCCCCTCCTTGCCAAAACCTTGGTTGTCAGTTTAACAGTCTTGTGGGTTACAAGTACCACTAGTGGTAGGCGAGCTCCCTTAAGTGGTACTTTAAAGGGTCAACTTAGTAAATGTTTAAACTACATAATGTTACATACAGTAGGTACGGAAAGTATTCAGACCCCCTTCAAATTTTCACTCTTTGTTATTGATTGGACTTGATTAGGAAAGCCACACACCTGTCTATATAAGACCTTACAGCTCACAGTGCATTTCAGAGCAAATAGAATCATGAGGTCAAAGGAACTGCCTGAAGAGCTCAGAGACAGAATTGTGGCAAGGCACAGATGTGGCCAAGGTTACAAAAAAAAATCAGCTGCACTTAAGGTTCCTAAAAGCACAGTGGCCGCCATCATCCTTAAATGGAAGACGTTTGGAACGACCAGAACCCTTCCGAGAGCTGGCCATCCGGCCAAACTGAGTAATCGGGGGAGAAGAGCCTTGGTGAAAGAGGTAAAGAAGAACCCAAAGATCACTGTGGCTGAGCTCCAGAGATGCAGTCGGAAGATGGGAGAAAGTTCCTAGAAAGTTGACCATCACTGCAGCCCTCCACCAGTCGGGGCTTTATGGCAGAGTGGCCCGACGGGAGCCTGGCTCTCCTCAGTGCAAGACACATGAAACCCTGCATGGAGTTTGCGTTTAAAAAAAAAAAAAAAAAAAAAAAAAAAACACCTGAAGGACTCAAGATGGTGAGAAATTAGATTATCTGGTCTGATCAGACTAAGATTGAATTTTTGGGCCTTAATTCTAAGCGGTATGTGTGGTGAAAACCAGGCAGTGCTCATCACCTGTCCAATACAGTCCCAACAATGAAGCATGGTGGTAGCAGCATCATGCTGTGGGGGTCTTTTTCAGCTGCAGGGACAGGACGACTGGTTGCAATCGAAGGAAAGATGAATGCGGCCAAGTACAGGGATATCCTGGATGAAAAGCTTCTCCAGAGTGCTCAGGACCTCAGACTGGGCCAAAGGTTCACCTTCCAACAAGACAATGACCCTAAGCAAACAGTTACAATAACAAAGGAGTGGCTTCAGAACAACTTTGTGACTGTTCTTGAATGGCCCAGCGAGAGCCCCGACTTAAACCCAATTGAACATCTCTGGAGAGACCTGAAAATGGCTCTCCACCAACGTTCACCATCCAACCTGACAGAACTGGAGAGGATCTGCAAGGAAGAATGGCAGAGGATCCCCAAATCCAGGTGTGAAAAACTTGTTGCATCATTCCCAAAAATACTCATGGCTGTATTAGCTCAAAAGGATGCTTCTACTAAATACTGAGCAAAGGGTCTGAATACTTATGGCTGTGTGATATCTTTCTTTTTAATAAATCTGAAAAAAAATTCAACAATTCCGTTTTTTCTGTCAATATGGGGTGCTGTGTGTACAATTAATGAGGAAACAATGATTTTAGCAAATGGTGGCAATATAACAAAGAGTGAAAACATTTAAGGGGGTCTGAATACTTTTTGTACCCTTGTACATTAGCTTAAACTTTTTTTTTAATCTAGTCTAAAGTACATTTCTTAAATACAGTTGAATTGTATTTAACCCTTAGGTTAAAAAACATTAGCATTTAATCATTTCAAAATGTTTGTTTTCAAACATTTATTTAGATATAATTTCTATTTAACTTGTATGTGCAATACATTTTGATGGAAGCATTTTTGTAAGCAGTTTTTTATTTTTATTTTCCTATATTTAAGCACAATGTTAGCACTTTTGCTGTCTTGCAACCGTGCTTGCTTGGAACAATCACTGAAATAATTGTTATATGAAAATAAACTGAACAATTGCACATTGGTTATTTTCCTTCTTCTTAGTCTATTTACATTAGATTTTTTAAAATTATTTGTATTACTTTTCTTTAGTACCATTATGTTTCATGTTGCATCAACAGACCGAGAAAATGCCCAGTTGTGATAATGAACGTACCTTTCACTGACACGAGCAATAAACCGATTTGACATATATATTGAAAATGACTATCTTCATTACTTTGGCCCTAACAACCCTAAACAAGTAATATTTGGTTTAGACAAGAATTCATAGGAAATGTTCCCAAAAACATTTCAATGGTAACTGAAAATAAACGTTTACACCTCCCATACTATTAAAATGTGATCATATCTTTGTAATAATATGGAGGTATTATAAAAGGAAAATGGGTGAAAAAATTATGTGAAGTCAGGAATTAAATGAATGCATATGTCACAATTAGGGTTGAGTTTATTGACAGACACACACACAAAAAAGAAAGTTTTATACATTTGATGATGTATATGAATGTACGGACTGCACTAATAGCCGGGTAATTAGGGTGGCCGAGAAGTATTTTTACAACGCGATGTAAAAATCCTTCAAAACATTTCACAAACGCCGAAACGGTGCGAATTTACTATCTTTTTTTGTTAAACACATTTATGTCGAAAAATGTGAAGAACTCATGTGTTGTACATTTTATTTTCATTTTAAAAAAGTATTTCGTTTTTGATTTTACTTTTTCTCATGCTCTTCGGCCGCCGTAGAAAGCCTCCAATACATTTTAGTGACTCGTGGGAGCCTTGTAGTATTTTTACAGTTTTACGAGCTGCTAAAAGTCATCTTCAAGTGTGAGTGGCGAGGGCACATTTCCCACGGTCACACATACGCACGCGTATATCCTTGCTTTGAAGTGCAAAGGAAGACGACTCGAGTGGGTGACGAGAACGAGGCGAACCCTTTTACAGCGTTTACGCACGCTTATTTGTGATTGCTGCTTCCGCCATTTTGGAGCCGCCACGTTGCTTGGTATCGTATGAATTAATTTTTATTTTATTTTAGTTATTCAAACAATACACGAAATTGTAAAAACGTATGGTGTGTGGTGTGATTTTATATGAGTCAATAAATTCGCCTTAATTAAAAAAAATAGTAATGAAATTGTAAAAGTGTAGTTTGTGTTATATTGGTCATCATTTTATAGGAGTTAATAAATTTGTCTTGATTTTTTTAAAGTACGAAATGACGTGATACGTCCCCTGTGGGGCATAGGACATAATTTTTCATATGTTTTATTAACTTAGTAGAGGAAATTGGAAAAGCGTGGTGTGTCTGAGCACCATTTTTATGAGAAAATTAGTCTTAGTTTTATAAAAGGAAACCACGTGATGCTCCTTTCAAGGGCACTTGCCAGCATTTAAAAAAAATAAATAAAGTAAAGTAAATGAAGTAAAATGAGAGCAACTGATGTGAATGTTTGTTTCTTGTTGGTTTATTTACACACAACATAAATAAATTTAAGGTGCAAACATGCTTTGTATAAACATCGACCAGGTGGATTTTGGTCCTTAATAAAATGACAGTATGTACACACAGATTCTTACATTCTATTGCACAGACATTGTCCACTCAAGTTGGAGATCAGGAAAAGGGTCTCCACAAGCTCCCCGCCGTGCTCGGCCTCTTTTGGGGCGTCGTGTTGCGAAGGACGCTGCTGGATGGGGCCCCAAGAGCTGGAGGGGAGCCGGAGGGCCACGAAGAAGATGGCGAAGAAGAAGAAGCGGTGGATGAGGAGGAAGGGGAGTCAGAGAGGCCTTTGCCCTCAGTTTGCAGAAAGTGGACAGCTCTCTGGAGGCAGGAGGAGAAGCCATGTTGGTAGGAGGGCAGCACCTGCTTCTCGCGGACTTTGTTGGCGTGTTGCTGCAGGAAGACGACCGTGTGCTCCAAGATCTCTGCTTTCTCCAACCTGCGCCCGCTAGCTCCCTGTCAAACACGCCAGGCAGTGGCACACACACTGTTTTAAATACACATGCATGCACACACTTTTAAACACACTAGCTTTTTTTTTTTTTTTTAATAGGATGAATTTATACTGTTTTTAGTTTCCACCCCAAAAGTACTTTGAATGTCTACAGGCCAACTTTAGTGTTCTACAGCAGTGGTTATTAAACTTCTTATTACCACCTCAAAAAATACTTTGCCCTCGAGTATCACCTTAATCACCAACATTTTTAAATGATTAAATGCATATATTGTACTTTAAAGCTAAATACAACTGAATTGTACCTAACAAATGCACCTTACTGGATTTAAAAATAAATAATTCAAGCCACGGTAACATGTACAACCCCAATTCCAATGAAGTTGGGACGTTGTGTTAAACATAAATAAAAACAGAATACAATGATTTCAATGGGAGACACGTCTGGACTGCAGGCAGGCCAGTCTCGTACCTGCACTCTTTTACTACGAAGCCACGCTGTTGGAACACGTGCAGAATGTGGTTTGGCATTGTCTTGCTGAAACGAGCAGGGGCGTCCATGAAAGAGATGTTGCCATAAATTCCCGTAAAATTCCAAGTTAATGATTATTTGCTAAAAACACAAAAGTTTTACCAGTTTGAACATTAAATATATTGTCTTTTTAGTGTATTCAATTAAATATAGGTTGAACATGATTTGCAAATCATTGTATTCTGTTTTTAATTTATGTTTTATCACAACGTCCCAACTTCACTGGTATTGGGAATTGTAGTTTGAACAATTATTTCAGTAAGTTAATTTCCGTACCACTAGAGGGAGGCTTCGTACCACACTGAGATTCACTGTTCTACAGCAAAACAAACGCATTTCAAGTCTTCATAGCAGGGATGGGCAACCTACCAGCCAATTAAAAAATTGGAGAGGGGGAAAAAAAAAGGATGTATAACATGAAAAAATAAAAATGCAACAAAAAACCCTAAAAAAATACTAAAACTTGAAAGAAATAAAGATTTATAATATGATCAAATAAAAAAATACAATACAAATAAAAAACACAATAAATGTAGAATAAAAAATGCCAAAAATTCTACAAAATATTTAACTTAAAAAAATGACCAAAAATGTAAACCAAAAGAAGCTACCAAACGTAACAAAACCATACCCCCAAATTTGATGAAATGTAAATCAATAAGAAATAGCAACAATTGAAAATAAAAGTTACAAAATATGAAAAGACAGACTTAGAACCAAAATAAAAATATAGTAATTACTTAAAAAAAAAAAAAAAAACTTAGAGGAGCTGTTAAAGGAAGCCCCAACACACGTAACCCTGATGCTTATAATACATAATAGTCAAATTATTATTATAATCATAGTCATAAATTAGTTTGAAAACTGTAGTCTGGCCCTGAGTTTGAAGTATTTTCAAGCACATCAATTTAGTTAAGTTATTGATAAAGTAGTACAGCAGTAACATTCTGTAAAAGGGTTATATTTACTTGAGGTGTAAGCAAAAGAGTTTTGAGGTTCTCCAAGCTTCTGTTTATTCTTTCTCGTCGTCGTCTTTCGACCTGAGGTTTTAAGCTCTGTGGAAAATATATACAGTAAATAGTGACATTTTCATCATTATTACGATGTCATACCTCGATGCTATGATACATATACACGTGATAAATATCAATAATGGTAATAATCAAGGGGTCGACGTACCTTCCTATCTGTGTTTGCATGCTGGCAATGCTGAGGCATCTTCATGACTGCAGTCCAACAGAAAGTTGAATGTGGCCCCTCGGGCCCCACTGGACCTTAAAAGACACGCCACAGGCTCCACCCACTCACTCGCCACACTCCTCATCTTTCAAATGATCTAATTGTGTGTCATATTATGTTCGTCGACAAACTCTCTTCTCTTTTTTTGCATAGAGGCAGAGAAGAATAAGTGAAATGTTTATTCGACTTTCTATTGTCTTGAGTTATTTCCTAGCATGTTCCTTCCTCTATTAATAATGCTTTTTTTGTTTGTTTGTTTCGAGTAAAGTTCTAATCCAAATTAGTATGAATTGGTCTGCACTGCCATCCATCTTCTGATAGTCGTCTTAATGATTAATGTTCAACACTTTTTTTGGGAGGGTGGGGGGTGCATGTGCACCCTTCTCCGATCAAGGGCACGTGGACGTAACCCCCACCCACGCGACACGCGCCCCTGAGAGGTGAGAGCAGCTCGTGTAATATTAACATACCTGAGGGGGGTGGGGGGGGGGGGGGGCACGGTGGGATTAGTCGTGTCAAGCATCCGGCAGAAAACAGCGTGAAGCTCAGACACATGCATGACCAAACAGCAACCAAACGTTGTGCGTAAAAACGTGCGTAAAAGTGTTTTACCTGCACCCAACACAACAATAAACTACAATGCATTGCACATCTTGCTGTATTGTGTATTTCATTTAAAAACTAGACTTTTAAATGATTGAATTAAAGCGATAAGGATGGCATTTGCGCATGCGTGGATTCGTGAAGAAACGCAACTGACGCCAAAAGTGTTGGAAGGCAAACAGCACACGATCAAATGCAGCTAAAGTGTGGACAAGTTTCCCACGAGAGACTTTTGAGGTCATTTCTCCCGCAAGCGTTTGTGCTCCAAAACACCAACCGCAGTCATTTCATCTAATGAAATTATGTAATCATGTCAAGAAGTAGATACAACACTTTTAATATACATTTGTGTCTGTGGTTGCGTGTCATTGACAAACAAGACAATTGTGCAAACTGTCACTGAACGTGATCAGTTGTCAAACAATGTATGAACACATTCAGATGATTTTTTTCTTTTGTCTTTCTTCATTCTTGTAACATTTCTCCTTAATAAACATTCTTGTCCTCGCGTCCGAAGCTGGCGCCCCGTGGAATGCCACGTGCGTGCCTTTTCAATTCAAATGTGAATGAACGTGTGACTGAAGTCATTCACGCAACTTGTTCACTCACACCTCTGCCCGCCACGAGAAACGTCTGCTGGCCGTTCTCCCACCGTCGCACCCCGCAGCCAACGTTTGCATATAATGTCACCCTCACTATTCTAAAAGGTTTAAACACCCAACGATGTAGATTTTTTTATTTTTATTTTTATTATATTTTTTTCAATTATTGTGACTTAGACTACTTCCCAAATTAATTTTTGACTAAAATTGTTTGGGGGGAAAAAATATGTTAGTAGATGAGAATTAAATGTATTGTCCTTATGTGGAGTCTCACTATAATGGTCCTTTAGTTGTATGATTTGGAAGGTTGTTGGTGCAAAAGTAAGTATATATATATATATATATATATATATATATATATATATATATATATATATATATATATATATATATATAAAGGCAATTACATAACTTATTAAAATGTAAATTTAAATGTAAAAAAAATAATTTTAATTTAGTTGAACCTATTTAAGATTTTTTATTATTTCATTTAATGCCATTGGTCTAATATGATTTTATTAATAGTTGTTACATTTATATTTAATTAATGGCATTATTAGCCACTTAAGGACATGTATTCATTTTGAATGGCACGCATTTATAAAAATCTAAATGCCATGCCATTGACATTATAGTTCACAATTCAACAAATTCGAGGACAATTTAATTATTTCACATTCGAATGATCTGTACTCTGTGTATTTGGTGCAAACAGCCCTTCATATTTACTCTTTGGTACTTGACCCAAAGACTAACACCTCATTTATGGCTTCCTGCACTGGAGGAATGAGAATGGTCGTCGAGTGGCGTTCCCACGGGACACACTTTCATTGTCCACGTCTTTCCACGGAGGTGTCAACGACGCAATACACACGCGCACGCACACACAATGGACATATGCACGACCATTTGCATCCGTCGGTGCGTGAGTGAGAACCCCAGCATTACCATTAACAATGTAACTAGTTCCACCAATAAAAATAGAAGATCCCCCCCCAAAAAAAAATAAAAATAATAATAATAATAAAACTGCGGGAACATTGACTGACGCTTCAACATCCATTTGAATACTGTATACATTTTTTACTGGTGTTGTATGGTGGCAGTGAACTCAACTCGTCTTTCGACCAATCTGATCAACTACTGTATAGTTGTTTTGAATTGGATGCAAATTTTGTGAACGGCTGTAATGTCTTAATTCGCCCATCAGATCTGCGAAATAAGATATTACAGCAAACACAATCTCAATTTCTCCAGGGGATGTTCCGCACAGCCGTCGTGTATGTTTGAATCCGAAATATAGTTTATGTTTAGTCGTGCCGCATGCCTTGTGACGTATTGCCAATAGGGCTGCCAAGATTAGTCGACTGGTCAGGACGACGTCGACAAACTAAATCGTCGACAATTAATTTAGTAATCGACATTATGGTTTATTTTTTCAAAGCGTTGGGGGCCAAAGTACGCACACTAGACACCATGAGTGGCACAAGGGCCATCGAATTGAACCAAAAAAATGGTGGCAAAAGTTGTTTAATTCTTTATATTCTAATAATGTCATTACTCAATGTTGTTACGAAGTAGAATGTTATAGAGTGCCGTTTTTCTTGTTAAAATTTTTTTTGGGATGTTTTTTGGTTTTACAGTGGACCGGTTTTACAGTGGACCGCAAATAGTGAAAATCTGTGGATAATTGACACCCATCATAATTCCACTGAAAAAAAATGAAATATATGAAATATATATATATATTTTTAAATAAACCAGCAAATAAGTGGTTGTGAGTTGGTTACCCCCCCCCCCCTAAGAAATGTTAAAAAGTATAACAAAAATTGGAAAAAAAGTTTCCCAAAAAAAGATGAAAAAAATCAGTGAATAGGTGAAACCACAGCTGCAGAACCGTAACCGTATGTGGGATTCCAGTGTAGTGGTATTTCGCAAAAGATGATTTGCGAAAAGAGTGCTTTAAGTTATGAGCACGGTCCTGGAATGAATTGAAACTCAGATCTCGAGCCACCAGTTGAAGCAAAAATTTATTTGAAAGAAATTTTAAAATAATCTAAATTCTAACCACTCACTTTATGTAATATATTTAACTTTACTTCCAATTGAATTCATATCAGAAATTGACTTTGGATACTTCAGTGTAACAAATGATTCATTGAAGTCATTTTCTGTTGAGTACTCGCACATCACTTTCAGGTACTTTTTACAAGAAAGAAATATCCGCATCCCCCTAAACCTCAAAGGGACCAGGTGCAAGGACCCTCTGCTTCCCTTTCCCTGGGGGTCGTCAAAGGGGGGTTCTAGTTGGTGCTAATGAGATTGGAGTGAGAAGGGTTTCAAGCCAGGGTTAATGTTTCAAAGTAAGGGATTTCAGGGTTTCTGCGTGGTTCCTACTACCAGCCTTTTTAGGTGCACTGCAGTGGGTATAAAAAGTCTACACACCCCTGTTCTAATGGGAGGGTTTTCCCACACATGTTTGGGAGATTGGGTTATAATCCAATGAAACCAGGGTTGAACTTTTCAACCATAATTCTTAAAGGTAGGTTTGCTGCAAACACAACACTGCTCCTCACCCCAAAAAAAAAACCAAGAATGGTGGCAGTGTCATACTTTGGGCCTGTTTTCCATCAGCTGGAACTTGGACCTTAGTTAAAGCGGAGGGAATTATAAACAGTTCCAAATAGCAGTCAGTGTTCGCACAAAACCTTCAGGCTTCTGCTAGAAAGCTAAAAAAAAAGAAATGTAAGGAAACACCTACTAGAACAGGTGAACATTATTTACGATTAATCAGAGGCACTTCAAATGGTGGCAGGTGTGTGCTGACCCCCATTTAAAATGAGTTTGAATGTGATTTGTATTATGAGAGTGTGCACACTTTTGTAATCACATTATCTCAATGGTTTATTTTTAGTTGCCCTCTGAAAATAATTTCTTTTTTTTAAATTGAGTTGTATGGGTAGGTCACCTTAATGGTGGAAGCAAATTCGGAATGTGTGTGTATATATATATATATATATATATATATATATATATATATATATATATATATATATATAAAACCTAACATTTGAACAGGAGCGTGTAGACTTTTCATACTGTATATGGACAAAAGTATTGGGATGCAGAGGCGTCAAACTCATTTTTGTAGTTAAGGTTTCCAGTACAAGATAGGTATGACTGTGAAACTATTACAAATGTTTAACTGGCCCCTCATAATATGACACAACACATTGATGGATAACTAGTTTTGAAATCAGAAGTCAAGGATAATACTTATTACTTACTTACTATAATACGGGCCACATAGTACGATACGTCAGGCTAGCCCTGGCCCCCAGGCCTTGAGTTTGACAGAAGTGGGTTACCACATACGACTCTTGAGCACAAAGGTTTGCCCACCCATCCCTAGTGTATGAGAGTGCTCATATATAAACTGCTTTGTTTCATTCCAACAACAAGGCATGAATTGTTTGATGTCTCTGAGGGGACAGCAAATCTTTTAGTCACCCTGCAGGAGGTCACGCTCCACACCCACGACAAGAAGAAAGCAAACGTGACATTTGATTGGACTGGAATGGAATGTGTTTATTCGTGACAAATAACAACAGTAGAAGCTCACCATAGGGAGAAATGTCCAATAAGTTAGTGTGCAAAATATACAAGTTATATATTATGATTAGGAGGGATGACTGAGGTTGTTCATGACTTGTGGATGTGAGGGTGGGCCCCTCATATTTCAAAGCAGCTGGAAATAAGACAGGGGCACTTTATTATGATCAACACATCTCTTAGTGTTGTGTGTATCTTTGTGTGTGCGTGAGACAACTCACCTCTGAGGTGGACACATGGGGGGCTGCAGGATCCAGCGCACATCCTGAGTGGCACTATATACTGATCTATAGTGGGTCGAATGGTTCACATATATACACAGCAGCGTACAAATACGTCGTTAAACTATTTACACCATCAACTCGACAGTTAATGCATACATTGACAGGGGGGAGGGGGGGTTCAAAGTTCACTGTTCAGGGCCAAGGCCTCCACACGCTCTGGCCTAGCGAGGGACCCTCTGCCGGGGGGTTCTCCATGCACGTCTCCAGCCAGTTTTGCCCCTGCGCGGGGGTCCTGGGGGGCTGAGCCACCGCTCGCCTGTTATGCTTGGACTTGTGTCTCAGCATGTGGAGGATGGAGGAAGAGGAGGAGGAAGAGGAGGAGGAAGAGGAGGAGGAAGAAGAGGAGGAGGAGCAGGGGATGAAGGAGGCATCCAGGGCCAGCCACAGGCCTTTGCCCCCGGGCCCCAGGAAGTGGGCGGCCCTTTGCAGGCAGGTGTGGAAGCCGTCTTGGAAGGAATGTTGTTGTGGTTGAGGTCCACTTGCTGCTTTGCTGGTGTTGTGCAGGAACACGACCGTGTGCTCCAGAATGTCGGTCTTCTCCACACGACGCTGAGCTGCACCCTGGAGCAACACATGTACGTTTATTTAACACTCTTAATTTTATACCATACATTTTCTATCGCGCTTATCCTTATTAGGGTGGTGGGTGAGTTGGAGTCCATCCAGGCAGACTTTGGCCAAGAGGTGGGGTACACCCTGGACTGGTCACCTGTCATTCTCAGGCCACATACAGACAAACAAGCATTCAATTTCACACCTACGGACAATTAAGAATCTTCAACATGCATGTTTTTTGGGGATGTGGGAGCAAGCCGGAGCACCTGGAGAAAACAAACTCAAGATTTGAATGCATAGAGTAATGCATAGTAGTACTGTACACTATGTACATTTTACTCCTTGTAACATGTCTTAATGATTTTTTTAAAAAAATGTTTGAATGTTTTAGGTTAGAAAGTGTTTATTTTAACACGAAAGAATTACAGCATACACTCCAAATCCCACAATATAACAAACTGCGCACGATATGAATATGAAAGAAAAAAAATCTGCAATGCACTGACTGGAATAGGTGAACTGCAATATAGCGAGGAAATACTGGATAACACTGACATGCAGGCTTTTGTAATGTGGGAGGAAGCCAGATTACCCAGAGGAAACCCGTGCAAGAATAGAATAGAATTGAATCGAATAGAAAAGAACAGAATACAATAGAGCTTTATTGTCACTATCATAGGAACTATGAAAATCATTTGGACATCTCCCAATTTGCCTCTCTGAAATAAACAAAGAAGTAGACATGCAAACATACAATTATCAAAAGACTTGTTTTTACAGAACATACAATTGCTCACAGGCCCGAAATGAGGCTTTAACTCAGAACTGAGGCAGACGTGGCAACCGCTACTTCATTTGAGCTAATATTGCGTTTTTTTTATAAATACCTGCTGCTGTTGCAGCTCCTGCATCAACATGCTCCTCAAACGCTCCAGACTGTGGTTCATTCGCTCACGTCGACGTTTCTCCACTTGTGATTTTATAAGCTGGAAAGAGTTTTTTTTTTTTTTTTTTTTAAAGTTAACTCTTCCCAAATAAACCATGCTGAAGTATATTACTTTTAATTATTTCAAAACTAGATGAATACTTAAATGACTTAAATACAGTACTGCAAGCAAAAGAATACTGGATTGGAAATGCTTCTATACCTTACTGTCTCGGTTTGCATCCTCTGCTTCCTGCATGAGCTTCATGATTCGATCTTCGTCCGATTGTTGGCTTCCTCGGGGGGTTTCGGCAATCGTCGGAAAAAGAGTTTAAATCAAGCTGGCTTCTCTTATTATAGCCGACCTCACGGTCCGCCCTCGCCCCGCCCACCCACGAAACAGCCAATCACATGTCACGTCGCTCATGATTTTGTCCGGTGGGTGGTGCGTTGCCACACGTGCGCCCGCCCGCATGCACGAGTTTTTACATTGTATTTTCTACTACATTAATTTAGCTGCCACTAATTATCTCAGTTTAGTGCAATAAATCCGCTTATTTTATGAGAGTTGCTGTAGGCCTCGATAGGATAGGAAAGCTCCAGAAGAGCGAAGTGTCCATTCAGGCAAACTCAAAATGTTCCCCGGCCTGGAGTGGCCTCAAATCGGACACACGCTGACACGGCACATTAAATTCAGATTTTTATTTTTTTATTTTTTTCCATGTTCTGAGCAATTTGCCAAAAACCTACTTAAGAATATTGGAAGCTGAAAAACAAAAAAGCAAACGAAAAAAAAAAAAATCAATAAATAACAAATCCGCGAAATTACAAGATAGAGACTCAGAGGGAAAACTCTTTTGATGATGTGACTGATGTCAAATTCAAATTGAACATAATCTGCGTGCCTAGAATCGCAGAAAATGTACGAGAGAATGATAGGAAATTAAATAGAATTTCTGCTCTTTTATACATGGCAAGACCACCTAAACTTGTCCAAAATACTGTAAATGTAATAGAAACTAAATAATTTGAAGTTCATTTCCACACTGTACCAACGAATAATAACTAACAGACAAATGCGCGCGGGACCAATGAACACCCACGCGTGCCATCTGCATGCGTGCCGCGTGCTGGCGCTCCAAAACGTCCACGAGTGCGTGCGAAACCCTTTGAAGTGGAAGCGCGAGCGTGGGAGAGCGACGCCACGGCACCGAAGACCCCCAAAGGTGCGACTGTGGGAGAGCGACCAGCAGACGCTTCTCGTCGTGCAAGTGGGACACGTTCGCACTCGAATTGAAATGACGTGCACGCGTCACTCCGCGGGGCGTCGGGCTCAATAAAGTTCATTACGGAGAAACGGTACAGGAAGGAAAATAATAATAATAATAAGAAGAATAATAATAAGAATAATGTGGGCGTGTTTTTATCATGTTGTATCGATTAAAAACGGCATTCCTTGATTTGTTTTGTACAACGTCATTTGCACAATGTTGTGTTTGCCAATGAAACGCACCCACAGACACAACTGTAACTATCTAATGTACTTGAAATGACATGATTACATCATTTTGCTGGTTTAAAATGACTGACGTAGAAACTTTGACGCATGTTTTAGCTCAGCTTTGGTTTGCGGCGGTCTTGCTTTAGGAGGTGTTTGGTCATGCATTTGTCTGAGCTTCACGCTGTTTTCTGCCGGATGCTTGACACGACGAATCCCCCCATGCCGCGCCCCCCTCACATATGTTAATATAACACGAGCTTTTCTCACCTCTCGAGGGTCGCGTGTCGCGTGGGTGGGGGTCTGCACAAGGGTGGGGGTTACGTCCACGTGCCCTTGATTAGCGAAGGGTCCTGTTGGCACATGCACCCCCCTCCCCCCAAAAAAAAACAAAAGTGTTCAACAATAATCATGAAGACGACTAAAGCATACAAATCATAATTTGGATTAGAGCCTTCCTAAAAATGAAAGCATTATTGCCACATTAAGGAACATGCTGGGAAATAACTTCAAGTCGAAATTTTTTTTCACGTGTTCTTTTCTGCCTCTATATGAAAAAAAAACAAAAAAAAAAAAAACAAACAGGAGAGTGTGTGTTGACAAATATAGTATGACACACAATTAGATGAGTGGAGAGTGAGTGGGTGGAGCCTGTGGTGAGTCTTTTTCGGTCCAGTCAGGCCTGAGGGGCCACATTCAACTTTCACCCCGTTGGACTGCAGTCATGAAGATGCCTCAGCATTGCCAGCATGCAAACACAGATAGGAAGGTACGTCGACCCCTTGATTATTATCTTTATCAATATTGATCACGTGTATGTTTCATAGCACCGAGATATGAAATCATAAAGGTCATCATCCCAGATTAGCCCAATAACTCTTGAGACTTGCAAAATATAAATAGAATAAGAAAACAAGATCAAATTTGTGCTAAAAATGAATAAAGGGTTCAAAGTGCAGGGATGAATAGGTATGGGGGAAAAGGGGGGCTGATATTGGTGCTACAGTTTAACAGCTTCCAGAAAGAAGTTGTTCCCCAGCCTGGTGGTCCTGCACCGGATGCTCCGTAGCATCCTCCACCTATTAGCTTTAATATAAAAAGTGTAGTTGTACTGTTTATGTTAAAACATTTATTAAATGTTTTAGAACTAAATCTAATGATTTATAAAAAACTGTGAATACTAAATTCAACTTTATTTCTCTAAGATTTCTTTAAAAACTGCAGCTTTTACAACATAAATAATGAAATAATAATAATAAAATAACAATAATTATTATTATATTTACATAAATATAATAATAATAGTAGTAATAATAATAATAACAATAATAATAGTTATTATTAGAAATACATGAAATATTCTTTTTAAAATAAAAAAAAAATGTATTTAAAAACCAACACCTGCATCGCCGCATCGGTCTTTAGAACAAACTGTCACAGTCCTAATTTTGGCCTGTTGGTGTTCTCAAAATGTTTACATACACTTTTATCACGTTTTCTAATTGGATTATATTTTGCCTTGTATTTAACCTTCATTCTTATGTATTAATATACACATTATGCAGGAAAGAGCACACTGCAGCTATTTTAAGGATTCGCTAGCTGTCTGAAAGCATAAAAATCTAAAAACAACAACAACAATTCTTTAAAGGAAAGTCAAACTGTATATGCATGTATATTTTATTATTCTTTATCAACAATTTCAATTAAAACAATGCTTTCATTTGTTAAGAGGCTGAAAAAGAGTAATTCACGCAAACAAGTTAGTTGAGTAAATATCATTGTTATATTATTATATAATGGAACATGTTATTTTTACTTATTTAATTTAAAGAAAATAAAACACGAAATCAAAATAATCGAAACATCATTTTGCTAAGAAATTGTTGGCCTGTTCATCTTATACACAATGAAACGGTGGAATTAACAAAATAATAATGTAACCGGTTGTATTTTGTTAGATTAAAATGACAAATTGGTTTTAAATTGAACAAAAGACCATTATATTGAGGTTTGCGATTTTGAACGGAGGCTTAGCTGTCGTACAAGAAACGAGCAGAAGGATGGCGCTATTCAACTTCTACCTGAGTGTAATTTGAGGGCCGCCAGCAAGCTGCTCATCAGCAAAACTGTCCCTTATTTCAAGAGTTAAACTAATTTACAACATTCTCAGCGCCCTCGATATGGTTTATTTCTCATTCCTTACCTTTTGGTTGCTGTTTGCCTCCTACCAAGGAGAGAAGCCGCCATTACAGAGTGCCTTTCCCCCATTCCCGAGGGCTTTAACCCTGGCAAACCGTAGCACGGCGAACATTTTCCCAAGAGAAAGCGCGACTTTGCCGCAGGCTTACCTCAAACTACCCGTGGTCGTCCACTCCAAGCTGCCACCGCTGGAGAAGCGCCACTTGTCCCCGGCCAGGGGCAGCGGCCTGGAGCCTCTCCCCGGGCCCGTCCGAGAGCGCCTGCTCCCGGCGCGGCCTGGCTGGAGGCCACCGGGCCCGTCGGATGATGACTCCGTGAGAACGGCGTGCAAAATGGACAAAATGCTCGTCCGGGTGTCCAAGAGTATTCTGGGCGATGGTGAAATCAATTATCAGCTCAAACTGGGAACATGTCGAGCAAAAAAGTTGTCGAAGAATTACGTTTATTTTCTAAATGGTCTCGACCAGTGTGGAACCAAACGCCAGGTAAGCTAGTAAACCTTTTATTTGTGACGTATGGGACCCCATGTATCATTGTATATTCATTTATTTTGACCACAGTTGATCACATGGTGCATAAATGGGCAAATGTAATTGTACAACATGTTTCAACCTGGAGCAAATTGCTAACGACTAGCACCACTCCCAATTAGCTAACTATCTCACAAAAGGCAGGGGAAGACACAAATCTTATGGAAGGTTCACTTTTTTTCTTTCTTTGCTTTTCGTTCGATGTGGCCTTTATAGCTCACACAATATGTACTGTATGTATCGTAATAGTCGGTCTCGAGACTAAGTTTGATATTTGTGATTTTTGACTAATATTTTCCTGAATTAATTCCTGGATTAATTATGGAACATCTACAGTACGTGCGACACAACACACTCACTTGCCTACATCATTAGATACACCTGTGCTCCAAAAGTAATCTTAAAACACAACTTTTATTAATTTTTATCAACTGGACTACTTGAAATCACAATTTTTAATGACAAAAAAACTGTTCATTTACTTTTTTTGTATTCGTCCATATTTTTCTTTATATAAGTCTTGTGTATGTGGTGCTGTACAAGAGCTGTATCAAGCATTCTACCTTTACAAGCATACATAATTTCTAGTTTTTCATTGTTTAAATTTAAGGATGTGTTCAAGGTCTCTGATTTATTTTTTTTCCATTTACCTATTATCAGGTTTGCAAAATAATTTGGGTTGGAAATGCCCAGGATGCCCATTTTTAAAGATATTCTAGTTGGTCTTTTAAGCCTGGCAGTTGAGATGGCTGGATTTCTTATTAATATTTGATATGCAAGTAATCTTTGCTCTGATTGGATTGCTTTTTGTCTTAATTACATATGGAAAACAGCTTTGCTTTGCTCTGATTGGTTCTTGGCGATACAATATCAAATAAAAAGAGAGGGGGATATTTTGAGGTTAGGCTCGTCATCCGTTCCGCTTCACTTGAGTTGAACCTGCGTGTGATGTTTATCGTTGGCGATAATATATGCAAGCGTTGGTATTTCATGCAGTTAGATTAAAACTATAAATATAATTACCGTATTTTCACGACCATAAGGCGCACTTAAAAGTCTTAAATTTTCTCCAAAATGGACGGGGCGCCTTATAATGCAGCGCACCTCATGTGTGCACCGACTTCCAAAATCTATAAATGTTGTTGTGTGATGAGCGCTTCGCTTGACTGACTGGGAGCATTTCCTGCCGACACGCTGCTTATACAGAGGAAAAGCGGACGTGGCTGAGGACAGCCTGCGGCCGTTAAAGGGGGAACGGTGTGCGTGAAGGAGACCACTAAAGGCACGCCCCCAGTAGGTATATAGCATATATATATATATATATATATATATATATATATATATATGTGCATTGTGTAAAACATCGGTTTGGCTAAGGACTCCCGAAAACGACTGCGGTCAAGCCAGCCTCCACTCGTAAAGTAGCAATCAAGCCAACCGCCCCTAATTTTGTTAATACTAGGCATTACGGTAATAAGTCCCCAACTCGCGGTGAAAGCCACCTTCAAAATAAAAGATTTCCAATAATACGGACGTCAATGCTCTTCGGTTAAGGAATGCAACCAGCAAGGTCAATTAGAATCTTGAGATGCATTAAAAAATGTAGTTTATTAGTTTTAGAGACTTTTATTTTGAAATACAATATCAGATCTTCATCAAACCTCTTTTAGTGGAGTCCTTGGTGGTCTGTCACACAGATCTGGACTTGTCTTGGGATACCAATGGGATTATGTTGGGGTGACTTTGGCTCAGTAGGTAGAACAGGTTCGAATCCCTGCAACGACTGTCCACGTGTCAGTGTCCTTGGGCAAGACACTGAACCCTAATTTGCTCCCAGTGGGCTTGGCAGCGCCTCGCATGGCAGCAGTCGCCCATTGGTTTATGAATGTGTGTGCGAATGTGAGGCTTTGTAAAGCGCTTTGGGCACTGTGATGATGTAGATAAAGTGCTATATAAGTGGAGTCCATTTACCATTTATTTTTTTCTAAGATATCAAATAAACTACATTTTTTAATGTATCTCAAGATTCAAATTAACTTTGCTGGTTGCATTCCTTAACCGAAGAGCACTGACGTCCGTATTATTGGAAAGCTTTTATTTTGAAAGTGGCTTTCACCACGAGTTGGCGACCTATTACCGTAATGCCTAGTATGAACAAAATTAGGGGCGGCTGGCTTGACTGCTACTTTACGAGTGGAGGCTGGCTTGACCGCAGCCGAAAACGGCACCAACGAAGAGACACGCTTACGAAGCACAGTTTAAACTGCAGGCTATCAGTTACACAGAGGAACATGGGAATCGAGCAGCCGCGAAAGAATTCAGGATCAACTAATCCATGGTTCGCAAGTGGAGGAAGCAGGAAAACGAGCTTCGCCAAGTCAAGAAGGCGAAGCTGAGTTTCCGCGGAAACAAGGCGAGGTGGCCCGAGTTGGAAGACCAATGGATTAATGAGCAAAGAACAGGGAGAGAAGCGTCTCGACAGTCACCATTCGACTGAGTGCAATAACTCGGAGCTTGCATCATTCCGGGAGGCCTGACGAACCGCTGGACATCCGTGTAAACACGGCGTTCAAAGTGAAGTTGTGAGTGGCGTGGGAGTGATGGATGACAGATGGCGAACACAGCTTTACTAAGACTAGGAGGCAGCGCTGGGAGAGTTACGCCACAATTTGTGACTGGGTTGTGGATGCTTGGGCTAACGTGTTTGCTTGGACTGTTGTTCGAGTTTTTGTAAAAGCCGGCATAATTTCTGAGGAGCCGCACGGCAATGAGACTGACTCCGACAATGACGAGAGGGCACCTGGCGTGTTTGATTGAGAACTTGTCCAGCTGTCCATTTTACATACAGAAGATGAGGACTTTGATGGATTTGTGGATGAGGATTGATAAAAAAATAACGTGAGTACATCGTTAAATACTTCAATAAAGTACAACCGAACTCAGTTTTGCTCCCGCTGCCTTTTTAAAAACATTGTTTTAGCATGCGTGCATGCTACCGTATGTTTTGAGCTAACGTATGTTTTACCATACCTGCGCCCAATAATACGGTGCGCCTTATGTATGTGTTAAATACAGAAATAGACCCCGTAACTGAGACTGCGCCTTTTAATACGGTGTGCCTTATGGTCGTGAAAATATGGAAAGTGTTGCTGTAAAACACAACGTATGTATACTTTATAGATTGTATTTGTATGGCTTGGCGGCAGCTAACTCTCGCTCTCTTAAAATCCGGAAATGCACTTCCGTTCAGCAGAATTGAGTGGGTGGGTACCAACCAAGAAGTTGGCAGCTACTTATATATTAATTGATAAAACTGCATCACAATGACGGCAATTTCAAATCCACCCATTTTGCAAGCCTTATGTTGTTTATTGTCTTTTGCATTCAATCGGAAAACTGCTTGGATGTCAAACTTGAACCTTGTCACAGACTAATTTTGACCTATGTTATGCATGAAATAGTCAAAAAAGGAAAGATTTGAATGGCATTGGACCTTTAAGTATTATGGTTGTATTTTGCATGGCACCACATAGAGATCTAACGTCTTTCCTGGTCTTGCAGCTAGAGGAAAATATGCAGCCTTATGACAGGCATTTGTTTTATTTTTTCATGTCGTGTACGTAAGCTTTATGTAATTTGGGAGCGCAACTTAGTAAATTGCAATACCCTTTACTGATTTCTCTCCCTCTCTCCTGCTCTTTTTAACGATCAGTACTCGTTTTATGCCCACTGGAGCTAAAGTTAAGATTTATTCATATTTTACGTTGAACTCTGTGTAATCTAACCCAAGCCTTACGCAAAAACCTCATCTTTAGCTGAACTGTGGTTGACAACTAGAAATAACGTGCTTGTATTACATAACATCAAAACATGCAAATTAATATTCACTGACCCCATGACATCTTTGTCCTCTGACTGTTAACGCTTCGGTGCTTCATATAACGCGCTCGCACACAAGCTTCGTGAGGTACGACATAAAATACAAAACACATTCATGTTGTCTCCCGGGGTCCGTAAGTACTTTACCTTCTTTGATACAATGTTGGTGTGTATATTTAGCATGTCTCTTGTTCCTAATTGCTAACCTATTTCTTTACAGATGATTAATGGTCAGATGACCTATTCAAACACACTGCAGTATGACCCGGGGATGGTTCAAGGCCCCATAAGGAGATCTGTGCCCTTTGCGTTGGCCGTTGCCTGCAATTACACCAGGTGACTGCCACAAGACGCGTCTAGATCCAGTGACAATATGCGCGGTGTTATTAAAAAGTGTGACTCTCTTTGGTCTTTGTAGGTATCAATATTCCTACAAAATCGGATATCTTCCGAAGATGCGCATGCGCCACATCTTCAAACCAATGAGGAACAGAGCCAATTTCATTCTGACGCCAAGGAACGGTAAATTCTGAGGAAATAATGTATTTTACCATTTTAAATGACTTTGAAAAGTACATAAACATGGGGGGTTGGGTGAGGGTACAAGGTTGCTGTGTGAACTAGAGATGGGATTCCTCTAAAGGTGAATTTCCTTGTGTTGTAATCAACAGCTCAGTGGCAAAGGCTTGCCCCATTGGATCAGTACGTACTCGGCGAGCCCATGTTTTTCGAGGCTGAGGGTCCGTCCATTCCCCAAGACATGAGGCTGTACGTCCACTTGTGTTACGCCACACCTAATAAGTCACGCACCTCCACGCCTCAATTTCTGGTCGTGAAAGACTTTGGGTAAAAGGAAAAAAAGAAATATACTGATTTTGCAAAGCAGAAATGGATGTGTACTTTTTAACACATCTTTCGCCAATGATGAAGGTGCATGATTGAAAGCAAGTACAGTCGCTCTAGATTCATCCCCTACATGAACAACATTGTCCGATTTTCTGTGGATGCTTTCTTGTTCCAAGGAATGCCGGCCCAAGTGAGTAACATTTGGTTACCTCTGCCAGGAAGGCAACTACTTAACCAACACTGACTTTCATTCACTGCAGCTCTACATGCACTGCACCATGTCGGTCGAAAGTGATGTTCCCACTCCCACGGCAAAGTCCTGCAACTATGACACAAACATGGGAAGGTCAGTGTTTTTTTTTTTTTTTTTTTTTAAGCAATTTACTAGGATCACTTGAGACATATTGGGGGGGTTGGGGGCGGGGTGGAGAAAAGCAAATCGTAATAGAAAAAATGTGAAGATTTTGAAAATTACAAAACAGCTTCAAGGAAAAAAAATAGCAATAAAAGGTAATTTACAAGATAGTCTTAGTTTTATGACAAAGTTGTACAAGGTCAATTCATTCAATTCATAAGTGTGGAGAAAAGTTATTTTTACAAAGACAGGAAAATTAGTTAATTGAACAGAAAACAGGTGTGGGAAAAAAGTCTGAGCCATTTTGAATATGAGAATTTTTTAGCATAAGGATACAGTTGTAATCTGAGGAATAAAATACTTAAAAAAAAATAAAATAAATACATTTTAATATTAATAATTGATATGATATGAAATTAATAATTGGGGCTATATTTTACAAATTGATATGGGAATAAAGTTTTAATATTACTAGCAAAGGTCTCTAATTCAATTTGTACGTGTTAAAAAAAAACTTTTTTACAAGGTAGAAAATGTAGTCACAGTGTGACCGAAAATATTGCAATATTGAATTTTATGATTTCTTTGAGGAAAAATATTGCTTTCTGAAAAAAGTCATCATTTAAGTGCAAAAACAAATTTTATGTGCGTGTTTTGGCAGTTTTTTTTTTTTTTTTTTGCTGGAACCTAACCTCTGTTATTTGGTGAAAAACAAAGTATTTTTATACTCAGGCCAAAGCCATTTCTAATATAAAAATATTGGTTTGGCACCATCTGGTGGCATCTTGGTATTTAACTGAGGAGGGGAGCTAAATATATTCAGGCCACAGCCTTGCCTAATAAAAAAAGTGCTTGCTCCCTTGTGGAATCTAGAGGCAATTACAAACCTTTTTGAGTGGGAGTCAGCGACTTTTCACTATTTATGACTGGACTCCATCCCTATGGGGGAGGGGGGGGGGGAATCCACATTTAACGAGAGAAGTCAGAAATTATGTTTTAAAAAAAAAAAAAATATATATATATATATTTTTTTTACATTTTTTTTTTCAAAGATTTAATTCAGCGGCATGGTGGTTAGCACATCCGCCACACAGTTCTGATGACCCGGGTTCAAATCTGGCCTCACCTGTGTGGAGTTTTCATGTTCTCTCCCGCTTGCCTGTGTGGCTTCGGGTACTCCGGTTTCCGCTCACATCCCAAAAACATGCATGGTAGGTTAATTGAAGACTCTAAATTGCCCATAGGTGTGAATGTGAGTGCGAATGGTTGTTTCTTTATATGTGCCCTGCGATTGGCTGGCGACCAGTTCAGGGTGTACCCTGCCTCTCGCCCAAAGATAGCTGGGATAGGTTCCAGAAGGCCCGCGACCCTACTGAGGTTTAGCGGTACGGAAAATGAATGAATTAATGAAAGATTTAATTCACAAAATTGTGAGTAAAATTTGATTCATAATTTTATGATAAAAATTGTAGAATGATCAGAAATCAATAGGGATACATTTTAAAACATAGTTGGTTTTAAAATCAAACATCTCTCGTCTTTTTTTCCTCCTTTAGATGGGTGGAGCTGCATGGCTGGGACTGGGTGTGCGCCTGCTGCGACTCCAACTGTGGCTCTGCTACTGCTCCATGTGAGAAATATCACTACACCTATTTATTATTTACTTTTAAGATGTGTCGTGTTTCCCCTTCATCGTTAAAACAATTACACAATATCATTGATACATTTCTTCTCATTTTTCAGTGAGTGAAATAAGCAGCAGCAGAGGGTGGAAAGTGCAGCCCAGGGGGCAATTCTTCAAAAACCACAAGAGGAAGAGATTGTTCTCCTCTGCCAAAACAACAACAGCAGCTGCATCAGCAGTGAAGACCACCACTGAGGCCATTCAAAGCACGACCACACCGTGGCCTGATCCAGTTGTAGACACAGATGATACCACTGAGTCGAAGTGGCCGTTTGGAGGCAGAGGAGTGGAGTGGGTGGAAGAGGAAGAGGAGCAGCAGGTGAAAGGCAATGCTGTTGTGATGGAGGACGTCCTGGAAGCTCATCTAGCCTTTGAAGGTATCAAACTAGGCCTGCAACGATTCAATGAATAACTAAAATAATTCCATTATTAAAAAAAAAAAAAAAAAAAAAAAAGGTTTAAGCAAAATCTCTACCTCAAAGCACTGATCTTTTCCCACACGGACTGATTTTACTAGTCGTATGCACAACTTTGTATAGAAATAAGATGGCGCGATAGCTGCGAGCCAGGAGGAAAGAGTCTATAAAAGACAGAAAATTTTCAAAGTTTGGGATCATTTCACACTTTGTGGTCATGAAACATGCTAAAACCAAGTTAATATGCTGCAGGTTAACATATGTTAAGCACGTGTTTATAGACAAAACAGCTGTCTAAATATAAATTATCTGTGACAAAGTGAAAAGGTTACGTTAATTATAAAAGTGTGGTAGCTTGAAACATTCAACTTAAAAATATTTTCAAATAGTGTGATATCTTGTATTTCCAATTTTAAATGTAATAATTATATTTTTTTATTAAACTAAAAAATAATAATAATTTAAAAGGTTTATCTGCCTAAAAAGTTTGAAATTTAAAAACTGTGCCACAGTTCTTCATTAAACATTTTACAATTTTAAGCGATAAAAAAATATCTTGCAACATTTAAAGGTATTTACAATTTTAAATAAAATCACATGAACATTTTTCATGAAACCTTGTAGCTTATTAACAATTTAAAATTAAAGGGTATATCTTTTAACATTAAGATACATTTGCCATTTAAACATTTTTTGGGGACTTTTTTTAAACAAGTGTGATATATAACATGGAAAATGTATTTACAAATTTAAATGTAAAAATTGTGACAATTTTTCCATCAAAATTAAAGGTGTGGTATTTGCAACGTTGAACTGTTGCATTTTTATTTTTTATTTAAGAAAACGATGTTCTATCTTTGAACATTTTTACTTATTTTCACAACCTTTTGATGTGGGACGTGTAAATCGTATTATTAGAATATGTGGCGAGCCACTAAAACATGCAGCTGGCTGGACAGACTTTGGACACCCTTGGTTTAGACAATAAATATTGTGATGTTCCTGTTCTTTTTCCAGAGCCTGAAGTGCAAACTGTCAAAAAATCCAAGCTGAAGATGCCCTCCACCTCCACAGTGCTGCCGCCAACACGGAAGACCACCACAGAGACAACGAAGCCTGAAATAATGGGTAAGGTGGTGGACTGGGAATGGGAGAAGAAAATGGTGAAGAAGGGTTCTGCTGTGGTGGAGGAGGTCAAAGAACATCGCCGAACTTTTGAAGATATCTTTGAGTTTGACGAATAAAGCCTAACGTCTCTACCACAGGAGTCCCATTGTTAGTTACAGGGAACATTTATTAACATGAGTAAATGTCGCGTTGCTACATAATGGAACATTCTGTACAATTTCTTTTACAAATGTCTTTGAAGTCAAGTTTCTTTCACTTACAAAAGGTTTCCGCCAACTATCAAACATGATACTTACAGTGGGTATTAAAAGTCTACACACCCCTTTTCAAATGCTAGGTTTTTGTGATATGAAAAAATGAGACCAAGTTAAATCATTAAAAAAAAAACATTCCACAGTTTACGTGAACTATAACCTGTACATCTCAATTGGAAAAAAAATTCCGAGGGTCTTTATAACCACCATACATTGGGACGAGAAACTTGGTTCCAAAACAACGGAATACAGTAAATACGTGTCATCAGTATATTCATAATATCCTGGGAAGCGTATACATCAATCTGTCCATCTCTTCTGTCTGTGCAGCCTACATCATAATGCCCTTTAAAAAGAAATAAAAAATAATAATAAAATCATCATCCCCTTTGTGTGTGTGGGTGTGTGTGTGTGTGTGTGTGTGTGTGTGTACTCAGTAGTACGAGCTGAGGTGGGAGTGGGTGGCGGGATGTCTGTTCATGGCCGCCCCGGGGTAGATGGGGCTGCTGGGTGAGTTCCAGTATGTGGACGGCGGGCCAAAAAAGTTCCCGGGTGAGACGGGCATGGGTGGCGGGTGGCCCGCCATGAAGTTCATTTTGGGCTGGTGGCTGTGATATGGCTGCATATAGGACATCTCCGTCTGATACTTGACCACACCGCCGCCGTCGGCCGCCTGGTGGCTCTGATGCGTCTGAGAGATGCCCTGGAAGTCAAACTTGTAGGCGTAGCGTTTGCCGTGCACCTTGGTCATGATGTTCTTGTCGTAGTAGTAGCGCAGGGCGCGACTCAGCTTGTCGTAGTTCATGTTGGGCTTGCTCTTGCGCTCGCCCCAGCGCTTGGCCACCTCGTCAGGGTCGGTCATCTTGAACTCGCCGTTTGTGCCCTCCCAGGTGATGATGCTGGCGTTGTTGCTATCCGACAGCAGCTCCAGCAGGAACTGCCACAGCTGGATCTGGCCCGAGCCTGTCCGGAGACAGTTTGTGTATAAGTATCACGCTGTGGACTTTAAACACAAGTGATTGTCAACAAAATACAGTGGTGCCTTGAGATACGAATAACCCTTGACCCGACTTAAGCTTTTTGAGATATGACTCGCTGAGAGATACGAGCGCTGTATGAGGGCAATGAACTCAACTCGACACACAACAAGCAGCAGTTTGGCAGAAAGTGAATAATTCTTCAAAATAAGAGGTTTCTAGCTGTTTATTGCCACGCCCAGTTTAGGTTTACTGTCAAACTAAACAAAGCAAAGAGAAATACATAGTGTAGAGTTAAAACAACCACATAGCTTTGCCTTAGGAATGTCCTTGAGGTTAATCCTAACAAACAATGCAAAACGCCATGGACGGGTTAACGTATAGCATCTGTGTGGCGGTGTTTAAACGTTTTAAGCAACTGATGCTTGAACACTAATGCTGTATTAACACATCTGTAACGTCACTCACAGGCGTATATTCTTTTTCCTCTATGGAAAAACGACTATTACAGCATCTTAAGTGGTGTTATGAAACACTGCCCAGTTTGTCTGCATGACTGTATTATAATGCCCCCTGGTGGCCAAATCGCACACACCAGAAGGAGATGAATGAATTTATCATGTCGCACAGACTGTTTAATTCTAATCTTTTTTAACTATTACTTTTTTTATGATGTACAGTATTATAGTGTTATTTTCCTTATTAAAACACGTCTCACTCCTGTGTGGAGTTTGCATGTTTGCTGGAGTACACAGTTTTCTCCGGGACCTTGGCTTCTCCCACATTCCAAAAACATGCTTTTTAGGTCAATTTAATTTCCTCAGGTGAGAATGTGAGTGTGAATCCTTGTTTGTGTATATGTGCCCTACGATTGACTGGTGACCAGTTCAGTGTGTCGCCAGCCTCTTGCCCAAAGTCAGCTGGGATTGGCTCCAGCACACCCAAGACACTAATGAGGATAAGGAATATAGAAAATAGATGGATGGTAAATTGGTTATAATTAAATTGATTACATTACATATCCATCCATTTTCTGAGCCGCTTCTCCTCACTAGGGTCGCGGGCGTGCTGGAGCCTATCCCAGCTGTCATCGGGCAGGAGGCGGGGTACACACTGAACTGGTTGCCAGCCAATCGCAGGGCACATAGAAACAAACAACCATTCGCACTCACAGTCATGCCTACGGGCAATTTAGAGTCTCCAATTAATGCATGTTTTTGGGATGTGGGAGGAAACCGGAGTGCCCGGAGAAAACCCACGCAGGGACGGGGAGAATATGCAAACTCCACACAGGCGGGGCCGGGGATTGAACCCGGGTCCTCAGAACTGTGAGGCTGACGCTCTAACCAGACGTCCACCGTGCCGCCTACATTACATATATAATTGATAAATTTGTTTTTCATATTTCATATATACACCTTAAAAAATAAAATAAATAAAACATTAAACCTCATCTATGAATGACCTGGCCCATGGGTTTGTTTTAAAAATCAAATGTGCCCCTTGAGCACCCAAAAGACACAAATTATTTTGGGTACACTTTAGTAATTGGCCCTGAACACCAGGCACAGGCCCTCTTGAAATCATTGTGTTGATTACTCTTCTTCCAACAAATGAATGGTCTTTTCAGGGGCTATTGTGGTGTCCTGAGGATGACTCACCCAAAACTCACTCAATAATGCCCCCTGCCGCAAGGAAAAGTAAAATAAAATTAGCCACTGTCAAGTTTCACCGATGGACTTGAAATTGGGAGGACATGTCTATCGTAACAGGAGTCATGAAAAACGCTCAGTGACCCATGTCCAAAATTTAACAGGAAGTTGACCATTTTGGTATGAAGCAGGCATTTAAGATCAATTTGTCCATTCATACAAATTTGAAAAATCAGGCCCTAACACCACTTTCACCAATGGAAACGAAATTGGGTGGACATGCCTATCGTAACTGGATGGATGAAAAAGTCACAAGAACCCATTCCCAAAATTGAACATGAAGTTGGCCATTTTGCTTTGAAGCAGCCCTTTAAGGGTCAATTTGTCCATTCATATGAGAAAAATCAGCCCCTGACACTAGTTTTGATCGATGGACATGAAAATGGGTGAACATTTGTATCATAACAAGACGCACAAAATAGTCTCAAGTCAGCTGTTTTGGTATGAAACTTTGATCATTTCGAGGGCCTGTGCATTGCTGCATGCAGCTTTAATTACCTTCATTATTTTCCTCCTCAGTTTTATGTCCTCTGAAATGAATATTTGCACATCTAATTTTTCATTTGTTAAAATGTTGAAAATGTGTTTTCCAAAGCTATTTTTGACATACAGTAGCTTACATTTCCTTGGAGTGATGTATAAAAGTGGGTCATGACTAAATGGCCACTGAGAAATGTGGTTTCCAATCCTACTAGTTGTGTCAGGGCGCAAAACATGTTTTAAAACAGAGAATCTCTAAGGGTTTCTGCCTTGGCACCTGAGAAAGTTAAAAAAAGAAAAAGCACACTTGTCAAAAATGGCATTTCAAAAAACATACTTATGTCCTTTTCTTATTCGTAAATACACAATATTACCTTGAAAATTGGATTTTGGAGCACATTATGAAGGAACTGATAAGTAAAATGAGGCCCAAAAATGTTGACTTTTTCGACACAAACTTGGAGTAAACAAATGGGACCTTTTCACTGTGTGGCTTGGAGTAAGGTGATATACAGTATTTCTGGACAGTGACCTACCCACAGGCCTTTGGGCGCTGAGGTCAGGCAGCTTGTACGAACTTTGCCTGCCTGTTCGGTTCTTGGACGAGCGGACGGCTTGGCCTTCTGTGAGGAAAACAGCAAGGCAAACGGTCACAGACATCACCTCCGCCGATCACTTTTATGCCAGGCTCTTTTTTGTTTTGTTTTATTTTGTTTCTTCTCGCTTTGCCAACACAGACAGTGCTAAGGCCTCATTTGTGTCACCCGCTTACTTTTGTCTGTCTTATTCTGCAATCATCTCCTTACCTGGGTTTGCTAGCCGGCTGCTTATGGGCCCTAATGTCTGATAGGGGTCTGTAGAGAAGACGAAAAGGACAAAGTTAACAGTGGAGGAAGCAGGTGTACACTGTATTGACTTTTAAAAACCACTGTAGTAAATACAAGAAGTACAGTGGAGAATGCAAAGTGCTAGCCTAGACGTTGTGTCTGTTATCATATTTGATGGGCTGGGAGAATATTTGCCACTCTCTCAGGCCAATGTTTAGGGAGCATATGGCTCTTCCCTTCCTCCTCTTGGGATTCTGACAACTTCTTCATAAGCCTTGAGACCACCAACAGGCCGCTGGCAGAACAGCAGGTGGCGACATTAGGGCTGTGACAGTTTGGCCTAAAGGCACACAGGAGGCACTGCAGGAGTTTGTTTTTTTAAGTGTGTTTACTCGGGAAAATTTCCATCCATCCATTTTCTGTACCGCTTTATCCTCACAAGGGTCACGGGCGTGCTGGAGCCTATCCCAGCCGTCTTCGGGCGAGAGGCGGGGTGCACCCTAAACTGGTCGCCCGCCAATTGCAGGGCACATATAAACAACCAACCATTCACGCACGCATTCACACTTTAGGGCAATTTAGGCAGTTTCGGATCAACCTAGCATGCATGTTTTTGGGATGTGTGAGGAAACCGGAGTACCCAGAGAAAACCCACACAGGCACGGGGAGAACATCCAAACTCCACACAGGCGGGGCTGGGATTTGAACCCCGGTCCTCAGAACTGTGAGGCAGATGTGCTAACCAGTCGATATTTTTTAATGTTTTCATTATTTTTCATTAATTTTTCTGTTTTCGATTATGCACTGCACTTTGTTGCAGCTGCTGTTTTTTGAAGTTCTCTATAAATAAAGTTGTGTTTAGAATAATGCCCTGAGGAGACCTACAGATGTACAGTATTTCAACTTCCCATAGCTGACATCATGTTGTCTTTTGACAGCAAATTAGTTGAGATTGAATCAACGGTGCCAATGGTGCTTATATACACATTCAAATCGAGTGGAATCACTAAATTTGAACATTGAAATAGCTGTAAGATTTGCAGGTCTATCAAATTTTGTGGGAAAAAGAGGCATCAAAAGTCAAACGAAACAAAAATCATGTGGGCTTGCTACGCAGTAGAACACGAGCAAAACATTTATGCACTGATTAAGATCTATTAATTCCAGCAGTACTGAAAAACTCCAGTAGGTGTCAGTATTGCACCTTCTCCCTGTTAAATGTTTGTCAGATGTCTTCAAAGGGTTAAGTTTTACTGTATTGTAGTTTTATAATACAGCAGTGGGGGCTGGTCAATAAGGGCACTAGGGGCGCAGCGGCGCGTCAGTCACTTCCTTGCGTGAGTCACTTCCTTGAATAAGAAAAAACGTTAATTATATATACATCTCGCCTGTGTGGAGTTTGCATGTTCTCCCTGTGCCTGCGTGGGTTTCGCCGGGTACTCCGGTTTCCTCCTACATCCCAAAAGCATGCGTGGTAGGTTGATTGAGGACTCTAAATTGCCCGTAGGTGTGAATGTGAGTGCGACTGGTTGTTTGTTTATATGAGCCCGGCAATTGGCTGTCGACCAGTTCAGGGTGTACCCCCCTTCTCACCCGAAGATAGCTGGGATAGACTCCAGCACGCCCGCGACAATACTGAGGATAAGCAGTACAGAAAATGGATGGATATGTGTTTGTGTGTGTGTATGTAACGTCCCCCGTAGAAAACACCAGCCGCCACTATAATACAGTATCTCACACAATTCAATTCAAAATTTCCTCTCGGATCACTCGCACTTTCAGAGTAGAGTAATGGCCTTTAGATTAGAATTTGTGAATACACCTCTAGTTGTTATTACTAGGCACTAACCTGTTAGTTTACAAGCTAGCTGGTGGCTAGCGCCTCTCATCGTTACGTGGAAAAGCCCCGCAATGCAAATGTGACATATAATCCAGCCACCGGAGGCTGCAAGAGGATATATTTTCACGGCTCAGCCATAAGAAAGATGCTAGACAAAGTAGCAACTATTTTTTTCAGTGGGACGTGGTTTCACATATTCAGTGGATACACCCACAGCATTTGAGAGCAGAGACAATGGCTTGATTTTATTAATTTAAAAAAAAAAAAATTCATTTATTTTTTTCCCCTCCCAATATTAAAATTTAACAGGGTTGTTAACAACACTCTTCTCTGTAGTGTGTCGATTTTTGCAGATGTTTTCACTTTACAGGGCTGTAAAACACGGCTGTAGACTTAATAAAGGTTTTTATGATGGAAACAGAATTCACTTTACATTATTTCCTGTTGGTAAAATAGTTTGGAAATTGGAACAACTTGACAGTCAACAGTGTCACTGAATGGATGGTTTGATCTTGGAGGTTCCGCTGTTAGGTTATGTGTAAGCTTTCATACCAGCTGGTGCCATCTTAGTTTCCATTTTATCATGGCTATGTTAGCATTGGCTGCACTTCATTATGCGTTCCTTTCAGTAGGTTTAAATGGCTTGTGACAAATCACACCTTGGCCGATTCTTGGCGCTGGTTCTGTCACTCTGCTGTGTTGGTGCTCCATGGTGGAACCTACCAAGAAGAAGACCGCAGAGGTGTTGAAATTAATCATGTCCATACACGAGTCCGATGTCTTTTCTTACCTTTGGGCACTACCGTCATGCTGTTGGTAGTCCAGCTGTTCCTGCGGCTAATCTCATCAAAACTGCTCTCTGCGCAGAACAAGACAATGAGACTGATGAGTACGAGGAACGAGACTTGTGGTTGTTAAGCATCAGCAAAATCTTTTGAAGTGACCATTGAAGCTGCAGTGGGAAGGAAGCCCGTAAATGGACGTGTAAGACGATAAGAAGTCGAGAGGTCTTGCGATGACCCCGTAGTTTCTTGGGTGAGCTTTCTTTTGTTTAGGCCACCTCTGTCTCCACCAGATTGTGAGTTGTGTCCCAGCAGTGCGACCTATACCCCACCCACTGCCAACCCCCCCCACCCCCACTTCCTGTGCCATTGCAGCTGCTTCCTGCCTGAAACGGCCTGTTGAGTTTGGGATTCATCAGTTGAGGCCAGTGTTGTGCCAAGGAACCTCTTTAGGCTCGTGAAACTATGTAACACGGCTCTGAACTCTCAGCACATTGTTTCAAGACGCCTCTGTCGTTCCCGCTCTCTTGTTTGTTTGCGATAAGATGAGAATTTGGAGTTTAAACTGAGACTGGATGTGACTGATGCGATGTAGAACCATGGTTGGAAAAAACAGCTCTAAACCTCTAAAGGTTACCGTTTGTTCAGGGTGTGACTTTAGTTGGTGAACAAGAGTTGAAAAACACCACACTTTAGCTGACTTATGTACTGTAATTGTCATGTATGAACACTTATTTTCATTCAAATTTGTATACAAAATGCTGTTCTAATTTAGACTGACGGGATGTAGCTACAGTGGCGGGCCGTGCATTTGGTGCCAAGGCCTTTAGTGGGGATTTACCCGATTCAATGCACCTCTGAACACTACCACTATCGGGTCAAAATTATAGAAACCATCGGCAAAGAGGCAGGCTTTCTCTCCATTTTGGAAACTGCTTGATGCCCATCGCAGCCTGTCTTGGATCTTACGACAGTTACATCTTCCGGGCGGATGTCGTGACATTCGCTGCCGCCATCTAGTGGTGGCATATCTGAAGCCTACTTGTACCTTTTAAATTTTTCCCTTTACGCACAAAGCAACAAAATCCGAATGCGGGATGTGCAGACGAAATTGATGGGCAGACGAAATTGACCTGGCCATTTACCGGCTTCCGACACATCAGAGGCGCAACACCACCAGCTGCGACCAGAGTGAAAATTTTAGCTTCAAGACTCACTGCCCACACACCTTTGGGTTGAAAACAATTGGCGCTCATCACCACACATCGTATTATTTTAATGGAGAAACCCACATTGGCTGGCTGATCCACTGCCAGCCGCTCCCGCTACAAAGTGAGATCAAGAAATATTCGAGCCGCGAGAACATTGCTGCTGCCCGTGGTATATGCTTGTCAATATTATTTTATTTATTGTTTTATGTCTTCATAACCCCGATTTCGTTGTATCTGCACCATACAATGACTATAAAGGCTTTATATTCTGTTTATGTTCAATCTTTATTTACACCACTTTGTTGCGGTTGTGATTGTTCTTAAGCCGTGGTTAAGCCATGCAAGTCTTAAGTACACACTGTACAAAAGTACGTTGCATGTACTGTGAAACTGCGAATGGCTTTGGAACCTTTTGATTGGAGAACTCTAGCAATTATACAACTAATGCCTCATTCACGGTAACTTTATGTAGCTCCATCAGAAAGCGAGTGTACTTCGACGGGTTTGATGCTGTCATTGTTATCGCTCTGCATTTTCCTGGTGCTCGGATGTTAGCACGCGGACGTACCCCAAACGCGGAAATGTTGCGTGCATTATCCAATCGAATAGTCTGTGTGTGGTTTTCCGGCTTTTAGTACGTAGAAAATCTATCGCAGTAAAATTTACAGCTTTCACAGTATGTTAACTATACATGTATTTAAAAAAAATTTTTTGTGTGATATAGAGGCGCACTGAGTGATCACAATGAACAGATTAGATAAAGGTCTACATTGTAAACGAACAATGCAGTTCAGTCTTTGGGGATGGAGGTCAGGGGTGATTATGCTATTGGAAGTATGTCTACTGTGTCTGCATGAGCTACAATAAAGTAAGTTTGTTTATACTGTCGCAATATTTTTGTCTCCCGTTACAACCCCTAATTTTAAATAATTCTAGATTGAATCAATTTAATGTAAAAGTTTGGGTTTTCGCCAGCACATGTAAATGTACTGACTGAAACCTAACTTCAAGTATTGACTTCATAAGATTGTCTATAAATGCTAGTTTGATGGATTGAAAGAACATTTGGAGAGGTGTTTAATCACATTTAAACAATTAAGCCAATTTGTGCAAACCGATGAGGCTAACCTTTGATTAACATGTTGCCATCTTAAAATCTCAATGGTGAGGTCTTGTCAAGTTTTTGAGGCTTTTAAATAGGTAGGTAGTAACTTTATTGATTACATGTCAAATTTGGCGTCTCACCTGTTTTGACCTGAAGCCGAGGCTGCGGTGGGGGTGGTTGCGGCGTGTTGGTGGAGGCATTTGAGGAGTACGAGAAAGTCGGACTACCTGAAGAGAAGATCAAGACTGTCAGTTTTATGTTCGGTGTGATACAAATATCGTCAATAAATATGAAATTCCTGCTAGGAATGTGCATAGTAATTGGTTAATTGTTGATTCAATTGTCTCCTGAAACAATTGAGGCACAATGGAGCCCACTCCTTGGCCGCAACCAATATAATCATTATCGCCTTATTTATTGGAGGCATGAAATTATTTGGCTGTCCAATTTCAAGTAAAAATAAAAAAAATAGCAGGAGGGAGGAAGGGCGTGGCCTTACTCTGCCGGAGGTAATTGAGGTGCGAGAGCAGGATGTCGGCATTGTAGGCGGAGGTGAGGTGCATCATGTCCTCTTTTGTCAACTTGCACAGGGCCTTGCCGTCCAGCGCTTGGAAGAGCATGACGTCCACTTCCTCCAAGACGTACTCTTTGATGGCCCAGTCCAGCCACTGACGCACGTGGTCCTGTGTCCACACCTCGGGATCTGACAGGGAGGATGATAGTGAAGCATAGATAAAGGGCAAATACCGCATATTTCTCAACTGTCAGTGACTATGACCTGAATAGCCAAAGTTGGGATAGACACTGTAAATGGCTCATTAAGGTTTGAGCTTTTGTGTGGAATTGATTGTTGATTGAAGAAATTGAGGTAAAATGGAGTGCAGTACTTGGCTGTAACCAGCAGAGGCACTGTTGTTTCAGTTTAAACTGGTTTGCGATATAAAGCAGGACAGCAAGATGTCAACCTCGGGAAGTTGAGCTCCATCCAGACAGACAACTGCTTTTACAAAACTCCCCCAGGGATCATTATAATGATGATGATTTTTTCAAAAAACAAAACAATTTATCATTAATTTTCAAAATTAATAAATTTAGGACATTTTGGGCTTTGCCTATTTCTAAAGTTTAATAAAAGGGTACTAAATATCAGATACTTATGAGGATTTGATAGTGGATATAATTATTATTTTACAAAATTAAGGCCTTAATTATTTTTAAAAATGACACATCATCCTTAAATCTAATGTTTCGAAGGTCTTATATTGTCATATACTTTAATATTGAGCCCATGTCGCCCACTCATATTTAGTGAATGATAGATCTTAAACTTTATCAAAGTGGGCTTAAATGTTTTTTTTTAAGTCTCAAATGTGGTTTCCTCAAAACTGCAGATTCCCTCAAGTTTCTGAACATGTTGAATGTTAAGTGTCCATGTTAAAGGTCATATCAATTACAACACATTTCATTCAAATTTGACTCTGTTTTACGGTGACATCATTCTATGCTACTTAGCCTGGATCGCCCAGTATAAACAATAGGGAAAAGTACAGCAAAGTTTAACAAAGTTCAATGGGAATATCCTTGGAAGAATATCTAACCATCTATAGAAATCCAGGTTGGGACAGGAATTTGTACACCAAATCAAAAGCAAGGAAGCAAATTGTTATTTTAGTTGTAGTGGCAGCTACAGGAGTCTTGTGCATAGTGAATCTGTTAATATGTGAGACAAAAACCTAATGAATTGATGATGTCCCGAAACAAAATGTGTCACCTCAGGAAAGGGTGAGTCATTTCCAGTAGCAAAACAATGAGCGCACCTTTGCGGTGCCCGCAATAATGTGCTGGAGATGCCGTCCTCACAAATCCTTTTAGGTGTTCCCAATTGTTAAAATACACACCGCTCTGAGGCAATATCCACGTATTATAACGCAATTGCTGACTCCCTGGCGAGTCTCGTCAGATTCCTCAAGACTTGAATGGGGGAAAATCCGACTGACTCACTGAAATGCGCACCAGCAACCATCTCTGCACAGTCTATTAGGTCCAATGCAAGAGCGGTATCAAAAAATTATAGAATTACTGAATGAGCTCAAACAGTCTCAATAACCTAAAACATACTGTGGTATTTTATGACACCAGGTGTCATAGGTATGAAATAAACCTAAATAAAAATATTGCAAAAATATTTTGAATATAAAAAATCTAAAAGTATATAAACTAAACTGCCTTTACCTGTTCACATTGATCTTTTTCCCTCACAGCATGCTTGCCTCGCATACCCCCACTTACTCCACTCTGAAAAGCTCAGACCAAGGTAAATCATATCAAAATGGTATATAATCAAAATGCATGTTTTTGGGATGTGGGAGGAAACCGGAGTACCCGGAGAAAACCTACGCTGGCACGGGGAGAACATGCAAACTCCACACAGGCAAGGTGTTCCCACCCCTCAAATTCATTTTCTCTCCCCTCGGCCCATAACACATTTTCCCACATGCGTTTGGGAGATTTTAATTGTTTTTGCAAAATGTAGCCAGGCTTGCATGTTTTTCTTTGTAAGGCTTCCGTCTTCCCACCCGTACCCCCTTAGCCCAGGCATATGATGAAGACGGAAGATTGTTGTCACACATACTAAACAGTCAGCACTTGCCAGATATTGGTGCAGTTCCTTCGATTTTTCTGTCAGCGTCTTGGCAGACTCCCTGATCGGTTTTCATTTCATTTTGGAGGGATATCAGATTCTTGGTAATTCCACTGTTGTGCCATATTTTCTCCACTTGATGTTGACTGTCTTTCCGTGGTACATTTAATTCCTTGGGAATGATTTTCTACCCTTCTCCTGACTGATACCTTTAAATAATGAGGTCCCTGATGCTATGGAAGCTCTCTTTGTGGACCATGGCTTGTGATGCAAGATGTGACTACAGAAATGTAAGAAAGAGCCTACTAGAACATCTGAACTTTATTTGGGGTTAATCAGAGGCACTTTAAATGGTAGCAGGTGTGTGCTGACCCCCATTTTACATGAATTTAAATGTGATTGGCTAATTTTGAACACAACCACATCCCAAAAGTTTTGAAATGATTTAGCTTGGTATTTTTGATTTTGATTTTTTTAATCATCATCATCACAAACACCTGTCATTTGAACAGGGGTATGAAGACTTCTTATATCTATTGTTGGTCTGGATCCATATACTTTAGGAAGGCATCTAACTTCTGGTAATCTGTGTTGGAGAGTGACTGCGGGTGGTCTGCTCACCTGCAGGTACAATGACACGCTTCTCCTCCGTGGTGGTAATGCTGGGCGGGGTGACGTTCGGCGGGCTGACGCGGGGTTCCGGGTACGACGACTGGTATGCAATCGGGACACCGTCGTTGCTCATGTGCCGGGAGCGCTTTGTGACGCTGCAGTCCACTGGGGACTCGTGGCTACAACACATGGAGGGACACTGGAATTATGTTTTAGCATCAGTGCCATACTAAATAATAATTTTTTTTTTTTCTCTAGGGCTGAATCAAATGCTCTTGAAGGCCAGATATGGTCCACAGGCCGTAGGTTGCCTGTACCTCTTTTTAGCATGTTAACCCACCGTATACAGTACATTAAGTTCAGTTCTGTTTAGTAGGGATGGGCATTGTAAGATATTAGTTGATTAATTGATTTTAGCGAGTGTCAATTTTGTGAAGCTGTAAATCTATGCCAAACAAATGTATTATTTAGGCAATAGAGAACAGCTTCTCAATTCCCATGCCGAAAGGGCAGCTGATAGATTAAGACAAAGCAAAATAAAAGTAAATAAAAATACATAGACAAGAAACTGTAAAAATCACTCGAGTGACTCACTGTGGCGACCACTGATGGGAAAGTCACAACAACGACAGTGAGGCAAGATAGAGCTGTACTTCTTGGCTGCAGCCAGCAGAGGTGCTGTTGAGTCAGTTGTAATAAAAGTTGTAATTGGTGAACAGTTTAGTTTGCCGAAGGTTTTAAATTTTTTTTTGTAAATGTTATCTTGGTGAACAAAACACAAACTATTATCTTAAATAAATAATACATATCTGTCATTTTTTTTTATAGTTAAGTTGTATACAGGTAAATATCCAGTAAATTTACAATGAAAAAAAAATAGTGTATATATATATATATTTTATTTTTTAATGATTAATGATTAATTTCCCCCTTGTGGATTATTGTCAAATTCTCATCCCAAGTATGACTGTTATTCAAATTAATATTTTAAATGTATTTAAAAAATGTTAAAATGATTAATATGTCATGATTTAAAATGAATTAATGTCAAGTCAGGTTTGTTTGTATGGTCCTTAATCGCAAAAGAGTGTCATAAATGAAATAAAAATGATTTGAATAACATTATTCTTTGATCATTCATTTTCACTAGTCAATCATAGTCAAATTTGTCATTATTGATAAAATAATTTTATCAAAATGAATACATAAATGTAAAACTCTTGAAAAATGGGTTTTAAAAATGTGTCATTGATCATTGATTTTTGGCAGAAATTATTTAAAATACTGTATGTTAAAAAAATCTATTCAAAAAATGTATTCAACATATTTAAATGCTCATCTTCAGTCTTCATAAAATAAATGTAGCAAATTTAGTACATAGAAAATATTAATTGTTTCTAATAACAGATATATTTGTAGACAATACACGGTAAATTAAGATTAATAATTTTAAAAAAGATTTGGTCTTTTAAAGTATCCATTGATCAATGATCTCCCCATAGTCCTTCAGAGTCAAAAGCTTTTCTGCAGTGTTCGTAATTTAATTCAAATTCTGGAGATGTATTTTCTTTGGAGTGCAATGACTCAAATTTTAAACTAAATGGGCAAGTTGTGTCGTAATAGTAATGCATTCGGAACAGGATCAGGGAATGTTTTAGTCAATGGAAAAACCCTGGACTGTGACAAAGCCCCCTCTCCGTCCTTGTCGGGTTCCCCCATGGACCGCCCTGACTCACTTAGTTCCGTTGACGTGTTCGCCCCTCTTCTGCGCGGTGAGGGCGGCGGGCAGCCAGTTGGACTCGGCGGGCTCTGGACTCTGCTTGAATCCGCCTGGCGACGTCATCTCCGCCTTCATGTGCATGTTGGTGGTGTAGGGCGGCTCGTATATGGGCTGGTCGTCACTCACCACAGACAGCGCTTCCTGTGCAACACGGCCGCTGGGTCAGTGGCTATTTTAATGTGCTTCCTGGTTACCTTAAGTATTGTTTTGATTGCCATTTGTTGGTTTGTTACCAGGGTTTCACCAAAGCTACACCACCAATTTCCACAAGGATGTGTGGCATCCACCAAGGAGGAAGCATTCAATTCTTGCTAAGACTCTCAAAGTTGTGAATTCAGGAATTATTTTTAACTTTTCACAGTTTTCACCCAATCCCAGAAATGGTAGGATCCTATTTCAAATTTATTACAATACTTTTAATGAACTAGAAGCCACTATTTAGTGATTGATTGTAAAGAATCCTGTCAATTGTGTAAATTATGAATTGTGTGAATCTGTAAAACTGTGAAACTCAAACATGCGAGTGACTCGCTGTGGCGACCTCTAATAGGAGAAGCCAAAAGTTGCAACAAGAACAACAATGCTGAGGAAAAATGGAGCTGCAGTTCTCGGCCACAACCAGCAGAGGCACTGCTGAGTTGGTTGTAATGACTTTGTCATCCGAAGAACATTTTATTTTGTTAGAATTTTCCATCCATCCCTTTTCCTTACTGTTTATCCTCACTAGGGTTGTGGGTTTGTTCAAAATTTCTTCATTAAAAAAAGTAAGAATTAATAGTCTTTAATTAAAATTGGTCAATAAAAAATACATAAACAAATTACTTGGTCATTAGTTTTTCGCCACAGTAGGTCATTGTCAAATACTTATCCATAGTATTAGTAAAGTAACTTAACTAAAATTATTTAATAAAAATATCAGTAATATTCCCCATAGTTGATCATAGTCGAATGCTCATAATGCTAACTTAACAAAAATAAAATATAATTTTCCTGTAGTTTATCTTATCAAATGTGTATCCCTAGTATTAAATAAGCTAAAATAACTCAATGGAAAAGTACATATTTTCTTCATTGTTTATCATAATCAAATGGTTATCCCTAGTATTTATAGTAAATTACCCAAAATTAATTAATAGTAAACTACAAAAATGTTTAAAAATGTATTGATTGATCGTTCATTTTGCCTATAGTTGGTCAGACAAATACTCAACCCGAATATCAACAATTTTATTAAAATTAAGAAAAAATAAAATGTATGAATTTATCCTTAAAATTAATACCTAAAAATCTAATTATGTTAAAATTATTTCATTGGTCTTAATGTTTCTCACATTAATTTTCACTTTTTGCAGTTTTCATTCTGACAAAACATGAACCAGAAAGTTACGTTAAAAAATGGATGACAAATATGTTTTCAGCCCAGAATAAAAAGTGGTACAGTCCCAGTACAATCCTTTGCTAAACAGGCATTGGGATTTTGTCCATGCCCCAGGGAGCAAATGATAGTCTTGTCTCAGTGACATTTTAAATCATTCTTCATGAACCAGGAAGTACACTGCTAATGGACAAATATGGTGCGCTATGATTTTTCCCCCCAAATTTTGTTCAGGTAACCACCTCCCCGCCCCAGAATAAAAAATGTATGATCCCGGCATCTCATTGTCTATGAACCAGAAAGTGACCTGCTAATCTACAAAAGGACAAATATGGCACGCTATGACCCCCGCCCTCCACACACACACACACACACATGCACACACACACACACACACACTTTTGTTCAAGTAACCACCACTAATTGCTGCAAAAAATTGCTGAAAAGATTGTGCACATGACAAGGAGGATAATTTTTTTTTTTTGTGTGAATCTCAAAAGTTGAGGAATTTTTAGGAGTTTTCACCATGTAAACTCATGCAGTCCTGTTCATCTATTCCCAACATCATACATCATTCTTCTTGAACCATCCATCCATTTTCTGAAACGCGGGCGTGCTGGAGCCTATCCCAGCTGTCATCGGGCAGGAGGCGGGGTACACCCTGAACTGGTTGCCAGCCAATCGCAGGGCACATACAAACAAACAACCATTCACACCCACAGTCACACCTACGGGCAATTTTAGACTCTCCAATTAATGCATGTTTTTGGGATGTGGGAGGAAACCGGAATGCCCGGAGAAAACCCAAGCAGGCACGGGGGAGAACATCCAAACCCCACACAGGCGGGGCCGGGGATTGAACTAAGAACTGTGAGTCTGACGCTCTAACCAGTCTGCCACCCATCAAAAATGGTACTGTCCCATGGTCTTATCTTCTGAACCAGGAAGTGGCTTGTTAAACTCCACCTGAAATATCTATTTTGTGCATGACTGAGTGTGGAGCGTGTTCTCATGAGAATTTAGTAGAATTTTTTTTTTTCTTCTTACAGTGGTGCCTTGAGATACGAGTGAACCGACGAACAGGTTTTTCGAGATAAGAGCCATTGTCCGGCTGATGTTGTTTGCTTTGACTTGCGAAAAAAAAAAAAGAGATACGAACACTGTGAATTCAGCTCAACTCACTTCACAACAAGTAGCAGTTTTGGCCGAATTTTTTCGGCCAAAACTGAAAAAATATCAGTAATATTCCCCATAGTTGATCATAGTCGAATGCTCATAATGCTAACTTAACAAAAATAAAATATAATTTTCCTGTAGTTTATCTTATCAAATGTGTATCCCTAGTATTAAATAAGCTAAAATAACTCAATGGAAAAGTACATATTTTCTTCATTGTTTATCATAATCAAATGGTTATCCCTAGTATTTATAGTAAATTACCCAAAATTAATTAATAGTAAACTACAAAAATGTTTAAAAATGTATTGATTGATCGTTCATTTTGCCTATAGTTGGTCAGACAAATACTCAACCCGAATATCAACAATTTTATTAAAATTAAGAAAAAATAAAATGTATGAATTTATCCTTAAAATTAATACCTAAAAATCTAATTATGTTAAAATTATTTCATTGGTCTTAATGTTTCTCACATTAATTTTCACTTTTTGCAGTTTTCATTCTGACAAAACATGAACCAGAAAGTTACGTTAAAAAATGGATGACAAATATGTTTTCAGCCCAGAATAAAAAGTGGTACAGTCCCAGTACAATCCTTTGCTAAACAGGCATTGGGATTTTGTCCATGCCCCAGGGAGCAAATGATAGTCTTGTCTCAGTGACATTTTAAATCATTCTTCATGAACCAGGAAGTACACTGCTAATGGACAAATATGGTGCGCTATGATTTTTCCCCCCAAATTTTGTTCAGGTAACCACCTCCCCGCCCCAGAATAAAAAATGTATGATCCCGGCATCTCATTGTCTATGAACCAGAAAGTGACCTGCTAATCTACAAAAGGACAAATATGGCACGCTATGACCCCCGCCCTCCACACACACACACACACACATGCACACACACACACACACACACTTTTGTTCAAGTAACCACCACTAATTGCTGCAAAAAATTGCTGAAAAGATTGTGCACATGACAAGGAGGATAATTTTTTTTTTTTGTGTGAATCTCAAAAGTTGAGGAATTTTTAGGAGTTTTCACCATGTAAACTCATGCAGTCCTGTTCATCTATTCCCAACATCATACATCATTCTTCTTGAACCATCCATCCATTTTCTGAAACGCGGGCGTGCTGGAGCCTATCCCAGCTGTCATCGGGCAGGAGGCGGGGTACACCCTGAACTGGTTGCCAGCCAATCGCAGGGCACATACAAACAAACAACCATTCACACCCACAGTCACACCTACGGGCAATTTTAGACTCTCCAATTAATGCATGTTTTTGGGATGTGGGAGGAAACCGGAATGCCCGGAGAAAACCCAAGCAGGCACGGGGGAGAACATCCAAACCCCACACAGGCGGGGCCGGGGATTGAACTAAGAACTGTGAGTCTGACGCTCTAACCAGTCTGCCACCCATCAAAAATGGTACTGTCCCATGGTCTTATCTTCTGAACCAGGAAGTGGCTTGTTAAACTCCACCTGAAATATCTATTTTGTGCATGACTGAGTGTGGAGCGTGTTCTCATGAGAATTTAGTAGAATTTTTTTTTTTCTTCTTACAGTGGTGCCTTGAGATACGAGTGAACCGACGAACAGGTTTTTCGAGATAAGAGCCATTGTCCGGCTGATGTTGTTTGCTTTGACTTGCGAAAAAAAAAAAAGAGATACGAACACTGTGAATTCAGCTCAACTCACTTCACAACAAGTAGCAGTTTTGGCCGAATTTTTTTATTTTCTTTTTAAAGAGACTTCAAGCTATTTGTCACTTCCAGCTGAAGTTTACTGTCATACTAAACATAAAACAAAGAATTACATGTTGTGTATTTAAAACAAACACATAGCTTTGCCTTAGAAAGTGTGTTTAGCTTAATGCTAACAAATAATGCAAAATGCCTTAGACCGTCTTGAGAGTAGCATCAGTGTTGCGGTATTATAAGCCTTTAAGCAACGGATATTTAATCACAACGGATATTTAATCACAAACAGTGGAACCTATCCCAGCTATCTTTGGGCAAGAGGCAGGGTACACCCTGAACTGGTCGCCTGCCAATCGCAGGTCACATATAAACAGACAACCATTCACACTCAGATTCACACCGACAGGCAATTTAGAGTCTTCAATTAAACTACCATGCATGTTTTGGGGATATGGGAGGAAACCAGAGTAGCAAGAGAAAACCCATGCAGGCACGGGGACAACGTGCAAACTCCACAGAGACCAGGCCGGATTTGAACCCGGTTCTCAGAACTTTGAGGCAGATGTGCTAATCAGTCGTCCACCGTGACGCCCGCAGTACAATATCTACACCTTTATTTTTGCCTCTATGGGATCTCATCCCTGCTTTCATAATACAAATTGGCCATCAATAGAAAGTCAATAACGAAAAAATAAATGACTAAATCAGGCTTGCAAAAACAAAAAACACCTTTTGCACTTTCAGTTCAGTAGGATTTTGTGCAATCATGTCTATGCTGTGATCAATATAAAAATGTTGCTGGTTAAAAAAAAGCATATTCTTTTTAAAAATATATATATAAAATGCTTACTCCACAATCTTAGCAACTCGGTTTTTGTTTTTTTCCCCCTCAATTTCCTACTAAACTGATGTCAGAAAAGATCTGAAGACGTGTCAATGCAAACGCTAAGGTGTGAGATGACGTAGTCTTTGAAAAGCATCAGTAGTCTTTGACCGCATTTTAAAGGTCCCGTATTTTGGCTATTTAGACTTCCTTAGAGTAACTCTCTAACTTGGACTTACTATAAAAGTGTCAATTTAATTTAAAAAAAAACTCCTCGGTTTTGTCATGTACAAGTGTTCAGAAAAGCCCCCTCTGAAACCTACTTCTGTTTGATCCAGTTTTGTCCATATTTGGCTAAGCCCGCCCCCCTTTCCACTGATTGGTTGTCTCCGTGTAGAAGACCCACTTGTGAGAGCACACACGCTTATGTTGACAGCGCTAGCTCGGGAGCGGAAAGGCGGAGCGCTTCGCTAGTGACGTAGACAAGCTCAAGAAATTTGAATGACCTGATTTCAGGCCTCTCTGCAAAAAAGCGTCTGAAACTCAGGAATGCGTGGATGATTTTAATTCATATTTCACATGTTTACTGAGGCACCAAAGAGACCATGTTACATCCCAAATACTAGAAAAGTTGATTTGGCAAAACATGCCCGCTTTAGGCGCGTTGTCGATATGGTTGGGTTTGCGGTGGATTTCAGTCCCTTCAGCGCTTGCTGACCAAGCTTAAGATGGCACGGCGTGTTGATGCGCCTGCGCCGAGACCACAACAACTTACGACGACATCCGGAGCCTGAGAAGCGTGTTTGTTTAGAGGAGCCGAGCATTGTCTTTTGGGCCTCGTACGTCAGCGCTGTGCTTTTTCAGCGGCCGACAGGAAACCTGGCCGCCATGTGCGGCAAAACCTTTTGGCACGGGCCCACGGAGAGGAAGTTGAAAAGATGTGGGTCATTTGAAATCTGCAAAACACCCCGTGGTCAAGGGTGGTGGCGGTAGTGGGAAGGCAAGGTCATTGGACAGCAAAACAATTGTTGTTGTTGATTTCGCTTGTCTTATAGCTCTATTGTGACTACTAATAATGCCTTCTATTGTGATAACATAAAAAACACTGGGAAAACACCGAGTTATCTTTCAAGGTTGTTTTATGATGATGATTTTAATTGACCCCACCCCCTCCCACCCCTCACTTATAGAAAAGGCAAATGGTACTGGATTTTTTCTTCCATTCTGGGATTTGCTTTAGCCTTGCAAATGACCGGCGACCAGTCCAGGATGTACCCGCCTCTCAAAGTCAGCTGGGATGGGGTCTAGCTCACCTGTGACCCTAATAAGGAAAATAAAATGGATGGTTCGATTTACTTTATTATATTTAAACAGCTTTGAAACAGTCCCACCCACCCCCACCTCTCCAGCATTAACCTTCAACTTCCACAGAACTAATGGAAATGAATATAGTTTATTTTACAGATAAGATGAAACTAAGTGCTTCCTTTTTGGGGGGAAAAAAATCCCTTTTGTCAAAACATTCAGCAGATCCTTAATAAATTTACATTTTAAATGTTAAACAATTTAACCATACATACGCCTCACATTTTAAAGTAACACTGCACCACTATTTTCTAATGTAGTTGTATAGGTGAGCCAAAGCGACCTTTGCCAAATATTTTACAGAACAAAAAAATATATAAATATTGACTTTCTAACCCCCCAAAAGATGATAGCTTGGATAGGCTCCAGCACTCCCGCGACCCTTGTGAGGATAAGCGGCTCAGAAAATGGATGGATGGATGGATGTCCAGCCCAAGGGCAGACGCACAGAATGCAATAAACAACGTCCTCTAACACTGCAGCAGTTGTTGCGCCTGTCCTCGATCTGGTGCCAACACATGATCACAAAAAAACAATTGTTTGCTAAAAATCACTTTGGAAACTTAAAAAAAAAAAAAATCGCAAGCTTAACTCTTTAAACAAGAAACGTTTCGGATTTTAGCTTTGATGCTGATTCAAGAAATCCCAAGCAAAAGGTGTCCGTTTGCTAACATTCCTAATTTTTGTTTTCACATCCAATATTAGCTCGTTAATTAAACTTTACCATTGTCAGCTTATGCACTCTTAAGTCGGTTTGGAACCAAATTTCGATGGTGGGGGTCCTCGTTTTACAATGGAGTTCTGTTTGTACGCAAGTCAGAATCCCCCGTCGTAGTCCATCACTGACCTGCGCTAAGTCAGTAAATATTTGTACGAAAAACCCTTGTAGGCCATAACTATAACTGAATGAAAGAAAAGTAAGTACAGCAGTAACTGAACTTGCTTTCCACGTACCACATATTCTTACACCACTATCGTCATCCATCGCCTTGAAAGAAGGAAGTTTGTTATTCAAGTCATCCACAACTAAAATTCAGTCGAGCACTCTCACAGAATAAGCACCCGATTAAAATATGCCATAAAAACATGCAACTTGAAGAAATCTTGCTATTCACAGCATACTGTCAACACATTCCATCAAAACGAGCAAGAAAAGCATGTTTTACAACGACGACTGTTCTGTAAGTCAGCTACGCTGAAGAAGGAATCACATCCCACTGTCAAGAAAAGAGCTGGTCGTTACTTTCTTCAAATACACATGCCTGACAACCTTTGATCATCTATGTGGGTAAATTGATCGTAAAGCTTTGAATTATGCTGATTTTAACATAAACAACATTTAACAATTTGAACATCAAGACCAAGCAGTATGGTTTTAATCAACATTAGTGCGTTGGTTTGTTAACAGGCACGAAAATGCAAAACAAGCGGCATTTTAGTAAGATAACTCATTAATTGGCAAGCTAGCTAGCTAGTTAGTTAACTGAGAATTTTTTTGAGATGTTCAAACATTGACAAACAAATAGGTATTGAGAATAACGATGCAATTGTACAAGAAAGTGTTTTTTTGTTTTTTTTTAAGGGAGAGCCCGGACACACTACTGAGGAAACTCTTTTCGGCCGCTTGCATTCGCGATCATGTTCGTTTGGTCACGACCCGCAACTCTTGAGGGTGGGAACGTAGATCGACCGGTAAATCGAATCCTTCTTCACCATGACAGACCGATACAGAGGTTGCATCAATGCAGATGCTGCACCGATCCGTCTTTCGATCTCCCGCTTCATTCTTCTCAGCTCAAAACATTACAACAATAAATACAACCCTAATTCCAATGAAGTTGGGACGTTGTGTTAAACGTAAAGAAAAACAGAATGCAATGATTTGCAAATCATGTTCGACCTATATTTAATTATAGCAAATAATCATTAACTTAGAATTTAATGGCTGCAACATGTTCCAAAAAAGCTGGGACAGGGTCATGTTTACCACTGTGTTAGATCACCTTTTCTTTTAACAACATTCAATAAACATTTGGGAACTGAGGACACTAATTGTTGAAGCTTTGTCGGAGGAATTCTTTCCCATTCTTGCTTGATGTACAGCTTCAGCTGTTCAACAGTCCGGGGTCTCCGTTGTCATATTTTACGCTTCATAATGCGTAACACATTTTCAACGGGAGACAGGTCTGGACTGCAGGCAGGCCAGTCTAGTACCCGCACTCTTTTACTACGAAGCCACGCTGTTGTAACACGTGTAGAATGTGGTTTGGCATTGTCTTGCTGAAATAAGCAGGGGCATCCATGAAAAAGACGTTGCTTGGATGGCAGCATATGTTTCTCCAAAACCTGCATGTACCTTTCAGCATTACAGGTACCTTCACAGATGTGTAAGTTACCCATGCCATTGGCACTAATACAGCCCCATACCATCACAGATGCTGGCTTTTGAACTTTGCGTCCATAACAGTCCGGTTGGTTCTTTTCTTCTTTGGCCCGGAGGACACGACGTCCACAATTTCCAAAAACAATTTAAAATGTGGACTCGTCGGACCACAGAACACTTTTCCACTTTTCATCAGTCAATCTTAGATGAGCTCGGGCCCAGAGAAGCCGGCGGCGTTTCTGGGTGTTGTTGATAAATGGCTTTTGCTTTGCATAGTAGAGTTTCAAGTTGCACTTACGGATGTAGCGCCGAACTGTATTTACTGACATTGGTTTTCTGAAGTGTTCCTGAGCCCATGTGGTGATATCCTTTACACACGTCTATTTTTGATGCAGTGCCGCCTGAGGGATCGGGCATTCAATGTTGGTTTTCGGCCTTGCCACTTACATGCAGTGATTTCTCCAGATTCTCTGAAACTTTTGATGATATTATGGACCGTAGATGATGAAATCCCTAAATTCCTTGCAATTGTACGTTGAGGAACATTGTCCTTAAACTGTTAGACTATTTTCACATGCACTTGTTCACAAAGAGGTGAACCTCGCCCTATCTTTGCTTGTGAATGACTGAGCAATTCAGGGAAGCTCCTTTTATTCCCACTCATGGCACCCACCTGTTCCCAATTAGCCTGTTCACCTATGGGATGTTCCAAACAGGGGTTTGATGAGCATTCCTCAACTTTCTCAGTCTTTTTTGCCACCTGTCCCAGCTTTTTTGGAACATGTTGCAGCCATAAAATTCTAAGTTAATGATTATTTGCTAAAAACAAGAAAGTTTATCAGTTTGAACATTAAATATCTTGTCTTTGTAGTGTATTCAATTAAATATAGGTCGAACATGATTTGCAAATCATTGTATTCTGTTTTTATTTCTGTTGTACACAACGTCCCAACTTCATTGGAATTGGGGTTGTACGAAATTGGGTGACAATTACTTTTTTTTTTTTTTACCTGTAAAGTTTATATGTTCGGAGAGTAAAGACGTAATGGTGCGAGAGTCTTATTTTGAGAATAAGGTCGAAACATTATGAAAATAAAGATGTACAGTCATTGTATGAGAATATTTTTTCGTTTTAACAATTGAGTCGAAGCATTTCGAGAATAAAGTGACAAGTTACAAGAAGATAGACTCAATTATATTTTATGCATTTTTTTAGAATAAAGTCAAAACTAGACATAATTAGATGAGAAAAGCATTTTCATCAGAATAAAGTGGAAGATGCATATCGCAATGTTACGTAAATGTTTTCCCCTGATGTGGATTAGAGTTGTACTATGATCTTATCGTTGGTGAAATATTGCGATATCGTTTTGTGACTTACACGAACAAGTGTTAATTTACTAATCTAAGAAAAAATGGCATACAGCAAAGCGGGCCTTTATATCCTCTTTGCTCCCTCAGCTGACTCTCTCTCTCTCTCTCTCTCTCTCTCTCTCTCTCTCTCTCTCTCTCTCTCTCTCTCTCTCTATCTCACTCAAAGTGATTACATCAGACGAATTTTAATGTGCAGAAGTGAAACAGCGGCCCGAAAGTGGCACCAAACGGCTAGCTCGCCCGCTAATCCTCAAGAGGAGAGACAGCAGTTGTTTTTCGATCGTCAGCCGCACATCACTCTCTCGCTTAAACCACAAAGCTGCACGAAAACCACAGCTAATGCAACGGCTTCCTAGACCGAGTGGAGCTGGCACCGCCTTTTTGAGCCCTAAAAATCTGTGACGAGCGTTGTGTGTTGTTCTGTGAGAGCGCAACTTCCACACAAGTCAGCAGCTATGCATTGCATCACGCAGACTTGCCCAAAACTGAAGAGCTTGGACACCGAAGGCCAAAGACTCAGTCTCACATGTAAATCGTTTATTCATGCAAACACGAACGAAGCCGAAACATCGGACATTGTCATTTTTGGTTGCTCTGTGGTGACATCTCGTGTTAAAGAAAAGACATTGTAAATGTTTAAAGTTCCTACGGGTGCTTTGTCCCGTTCTCCTGCTATAGGGTTCCGGCATTTACCCGTGCCGGAAGTAAGTGCTTTCACCTGTTATGCAGAATGCAGAAGTTGCTTGCGCATGTACACTGTTGAATAGGACAAAAAGTCAAACACACAAATACAAAACGAGACAATTTGCAAGGAGCTGCTGTAGGCCACAACTTACACACAAACGCTCACACGCAGACTAATCGGCCAACCTGTCTTCAGCAGCTGATGTCATGTTATTTGATATACGAGTTACTTGATGTAACAAATTTAGCTTGTAAGTCAAGTTACCACTGTAGTCAGATGACGTCAGAGCCAGCGTTCTGAGATGACTTACAAAATAGTTGTGGACAGCAGCTATCGCTTTCGACACAACAGGGCGGGAGAAGTGATTGTCAGGTGTTAAAATTCACACCCCTGTTCCGCCTTTCCGGAATTCCCACGTCTGATACTACCTCCCAAGGTGGAAAATCGTGGTCTTGTTTATACATAACAGCAACATGGGGGGCACATTGTGGTTATAAATGTACACTTCTGCAAGGAAAACCTTTGTGATATTTTTCACAGGAATTACTTTTGGAGGTAAAGTGGGAAAAAAAATACTCGAAAGTTGTAAATGTATGAGGAAAAAAAATTTTTTTTACGTCAATAGTCATAATTTTACAAAAAGTTTGAACATGAAGTGAAAATGCTATAATTTCACAAAATAAATGTGCTATATTCAAAACATATTTTTCAAGAATAATAATTTTATGAAAAATACAGATTTTAACTGAATTAAGTTGAAAATGATAATAAAATAGACGTAAACGTACAAGAAGACTGAGAGAATAATGAAACATTACAATAGTCTTATATTTTACAAAAATAAAATGACAGTAAAGATGTTATACAAATTGTATTAAAGTTGTGTAGAAAATGTTAACATACAATAAGTTGGGAGAATAAAGCTGTAAATTAATTTAAGAAAAAGAAAAGATAAAATTTATTTTTTTATTTACAAGTAGGCGTAATTTCTTGTAACAACAATAGTGAAAATGATGAGAGAATTCAAACTTTATTGTAGCAGATATTTTTCTAATTTCTTTCGAGGCAATAATTTGAAACATTATGAGAATAAAGACGTCTTTTCACAAGAATGAAGTCAAAACATTACGAGGATGACATAATTGTGCACACTTTCTTTTTTTTTTTTTTAACAAAAAAAAGACATAATTGTACTTTTAAAACTATAGGAATAAAGACAATTGGACAAAAAAAATTTTTTCCACGAGAAGTCAAAAGGTTGCGAAAATATTTGTAACTGCATGCTATATAAACATTTAAAGACATAATTGAGTTTTTTGTAACACAAATAGTCAGTTATGAGAATAAAAACTTTATCATCCTCGAAAAATCTTTATTTTTTTATTTTCGCAATACATTTGACACATTATGAGAATAAAGGTGTATTTTCACAAGAATAATGTCGAACTATTACCAGAATAACCGTATAGTTGCACACTTAGTGGGAAAAAAGACTTAAAAAAGACTTTGCAAATTTGTGAGAATAAAATGAAGTGGGACATTTTTACAAAATTTGAACAGTTATTCTTTTTAGCAACATGACACAATCATCAAAAAAAAGTAGTTTCTATTTTTGCTATTTTGCTACTTTTGGTTGAGATTTCACCATATTGGTCGTTTTGACTTTACTCATTCCCAAAATTAATAATGAAGTTGAAAGACAAAATTCTGCTAAATTCTTAGCTGTAAGGAGCCTATATTTTAGTTGTAGAATCTTACTTTAACCTACGAAATCCACATCCTTTTGTGTTTTTTATTATCGCCACGCTATCCGTATAATGAGCTGCTGTTGTTTTTTGTTTGTTTTTTGTTCTTTTGCAAGCATATGAAGTTGTGCAAAGGTTGTGAGCATGTCTGAGGCCCACAAAAAGCAGAAGTAAAAGTTAACTTGAGCTGATTTTGCAAACAGTGTGTTAACCCCCCTCCCCCCCCCCCCCCCGCCCCCCACTCTGCTGAAACTTTTCCTGCAGTAGTGGACCAAAAATGTTTATTTTGCTGGAGAACATTGTAATATTATATATATTTTTTTTTGCTTCTTTTTGCCCTTTTTTGGGGGGTATGTTTTAAACTCTCTGTATGTCTCTATGGTCCAGGCAGCCGGAAATATGTGCGGAAAGTCTGAGGTTTGAGACAGGAAGCCTGCAGAGTTGAGATAACGCCACCTGACGAGCGCTCCCGTTTGCAGCTATAAATTAGACTTAAAATAAACTCCACGAAACACACATACACACACACACACAATCGACACGAGAAATAACTGTGTGCAGGCCATTGTGTGCTCTAAGAGAATGTGCATGTGACACTTATTTTGTTAACACGAAGACCCGTTATAATTCAAACCGTTCTTCCACCGTTATATTCGTTAATATAATAACATGAATTTGTCACATTTATGTCCTACTTTATCACACGAGACCCGCCTATAATTTGAATATATCCCAAATATGACTTCCTCAATCTAGACAGAGGCTTTTTTTTTTGCGTAAAACCAGAAGGCGTTTTGCACTTAAAATCAAATACAGAACATTTTCGTTAGAAATCAGCACTTTTGATTTGGTGTCGTTTATAATGAATGAACATTTATTCGAGGGATATTTTTAATCATTAAGCGTCCATTTTGTTGTTTTTGCGTTCAAGTGGCGTCTAAAATGGTCGTTGGATAAGAGCACCCTTAAGTTAGTGTCGTTTTTTAAATCAGTTAACGCATTCAAAGGATATTTGTATAAATCAAGCGTCCTTTTTTGTTTTTAATGTAGAATAAGCAAAATTGAAGATAGTTTTAACCTCCCATCTTCGTCAAATAGTCATCAGATAAGAAAATAGAATGATACAAATCTGTAAAATACCGGTTTTGCAAATGAATCACCTCCCGGTGCCCATCCATGGTGCCTTCAGGGACACCTGCCGCTCCGACGCGCGCAGCTTAGACGCGTCTTTCTAAATTGTGCGCCTAAAAAAAAAAAGAAGAAAAAAAAAAGAAGTCCACGCGTGGTGTCCTTGCCTGTGGCTCGGTTCGGTTGCGATGTGGCAAAAACCACAAACAAAAATGACTAAATATATAAGCGCGCAGAGAGAAAGAAAAGTGGGGGGGTGAAACGGCTGTTTTTTTTTTTTTTTGCGCCCGCTAATTAGTACGCCTTTTTCACGGAGAGCGTGAAGGGAAAGAAAAAGATGCGGCGGTTAAGTTGTGTTATTCTAGAGTCGACATACAACCACGAACGGGAAGGAAGAGGAAATTTTGTACAAGAAGGAAAGAGTGCAGGGGACTCTCTCACTCGCGGTGTGGGTGGAAGAAGCCTTCGCGTCGCGCGCGTGGAAAGGCCACAACAACGAGCATTTCCAGGTACTTACCTTTATGGTGCAGTCCATATTGGAAGCAGCTTGCTCATTGAACGCGTCTGGTCGTTTTTGCTGTTCAATTAATTGCGGACTTCAATTCTCGTCGAGGTGCATTGGCTCGATGGCGCAAACCATTGTAGTGCTCTACTTTTTTTTTCTAGTTTTTTTTTCTCGCACACCATAAACCGGATGACAAGCTCTCTCTCTCCTTCTCTCTCGCTCTCTCTTTAAAGTGGGAAGTGAAGTCACCCTTGCATTCAAACAACACATTTTAGGGCAAGAAGCCACGTGATCTCCGCATTTCCACATTTAGATTGAACATTATTGTCGTGATGAGTCAGTGAACTCGACGACAATGAAATTACAGTAGTAGGATTAAAATCAAAATGGGATGACAAATCTTCGGAATGAAATTAGAAAAAAAAAAATCTTAGTTTCATGAGTTAAAAAAAAATGTCATTCATCCATTTTCCATACACAGGTAAGTTGAAGCCTATCCCAGCTGACTTTTGGGGACAGGCTGGGTACACCTTGGACTACTTGCCAGCCATCGCAGTTTTTAAAATTTGTGCAGAGCAAATATATATATATATATATTTAAATGTAAGATGTGTACAGGAATAATAAATCGATTCACCCATTTTCTGTACCGCTCATCCTGGGTCAGCTGTCTTTTTCTAAATGTGTAACTGTATGTAAAACGTATTAAATTACTTTTTTAAAAAAAATAGATACAAGGAAAACTAAATCGTTATGAAAATATCCATATAGCAAGAACATCGTTTTTCTTGTACTATTTTAACGTAATTCTCATAAAATTACTTTTCCCTGTAATATTTATTTGTTATTATTATTATTATTATTTTTAAACCTGTCCTGTTCAGCTGCATGGCCTTGCAGAATGGTGGATCTGTATTCCTTTTGTGGTGGAACACTTGCTGTGCAACGGGGGAGTTTGAAACACTCCCTGTGCTTAATTTTTAATTTTTAAGTTATTCTTGTTTATTGAAAATGCAGCTGGACATAAAAGGGTTGTAGGGAACAGACAGAGGGGATAGATTGGACAAGGGGAATAGGGGTACGAACCACAGTAGAACAATAGTGCGACAGTCTACAGGGTGATTGAAAAGTAACACCCTATTTTTAAGTACTTGTAAATTATTTCTGAACTATAATTCTTACAAGAAATGAACATGAGAAGAAAATGTATTGCATGGAGTTTTATTTAAAATTCCATACGGGCGCCAGCATTAACCACCAGTTTCTCAAGCCGGCTGGGAACCGCATTTGCTGATCTGTCGTAATTCGCCCTTCGAGTTCTTCCAAAGTTGTTGGTTTGGTAGAATAGACTTGCTCCTTTAACCAACCCCACAGAAAAAAAAAAGTCGCAGGGTCTTCAATCAGGACTTCTGGCTGGCCACTCATGCACAAAAAAACTGTTTGAAAAATATTACAACATATGAATAAATTATAAGTCTTTTAAAATAGGGAGTTACTTTTCAATCACCCTGTATATATTTGAGCACAAGCAAATTTGCAACAGTCAAATTGTGTTCTTATTTGTGGATGGGGGGCGAGACCCGGTGAGGACATGCAATAACTAACCAAGAGAACAAAATGAGACAGGACAGAATCATACAGGACAGGGTGTGGGTAATGAGCAAGGCAGTGCTACTGATGAGTGGTGTGATGGGATTATTTTTAGGGTCTAAACACCTGTAAGAACCTGTGAGTTGATATGTTAGTATAACCTGTGTTGTTGTTAGTGGTCCCAGCACAAGCAATTAAAGCCTATAGCATGTCTATCGAACTTATTAGTGAATGAACATCATATGACATGCATGCTAGTCAACTGGTGTACGGAGTTGCTTCGCCGGGGGGGGGGGAGCCATCCCCATCCCTCCGCGGCCCAACAACCGAAGGGGGCAGGCCCCAGGAGTCAAGCCAAGAGAAATGTGAAGACGCACTACCCGACCCGATTACTATGGTTACCAGGCCCCCGACTGGCAGCCATTATCCTTGTAGTGTGATCGTGTGTGGTGGGGTGTTGTGCATTAAAATTGGGGAGACTGGTGGAGGTGAGGTGAGACGGTCACAGGGCAATGATGACACGCAAACGTCACCCCCACCCAAGCCAACCAGCTCCCCAAATGATGTGCAAATGTGTATGGTGTATAAAAATCTGCGGATTTTCATAAAATTTCCACTTTAGTGTCTTCAAATTACAAAATTATTGTTTTTCCAAATAATATTTGTGACTCTAAACTTTGATAGGTAAGTAACCAAAATGTCTGGCCGTGTATCAAAGCACACAACTGACTGGTCATCATAAAATATATCTTGAGTGTTCCCAGAATAGCTCGTTGGATGTTTATGTGCGTCGTCTTTTTCCAGGTGATCGCTTTTGTTGCCTTATGTTGATCCCAGCTTTCCTGTCAGACACAATGAAGGAACATTCCCGAGCAACTTCTTTTGCTTTGTGATCCTCTTGACTCCACTGACTCATGCCCTCTGTCTATCTGTCTGTCTACAGGCTTTTTCACATGGAAGTCCTTCAAAAATTGACGGCTGTAACAGGAGATACGGCTTTTAGCCACCTTTTACATATAATCAGGAGAATGATCTATCTACAGTATCAATAGTATCTTTGATGCAGAGAGGCTGTAAAATTAGCCGCTGTTACTGAAGATCTGGCATTCACGCTTTGCCTTTTACATATAACACAGTGAAGGCCGGATAGTGCATCGACCTATGACCTTTTTCACATAAAGACGCTGAAAAATTGCAGAATTGCAGACACAGCTCATTTTCACATAATCCAGTGAAGGCAGCATTTTGTAGCAAGCTAGCTATCAATAGCCTTTTTCACATAGAGACCCTGCACAATTTCCAAATCAGAGCGATAACTCATTTACATATAATGCAGTGAAGGAGGCATTTTGCCACTAGCTTGCTAGTGATAGCCACTTTCACACAAGCAAGCAAGTGTTACAAATCATAGCTGTGACAGACGATCCGACATTCTACATATATTACAGTGAAGGTGACAAATTGATGCTAGCTGGCTATCTAGCTATCAAAATCCTCATTCACACGGAGATTGTGCCAAATTGGTAGCTGTGACAGAAGATTCAGCACTTAGCCACCTTAGCCGTTCACACATAACACAGCGAAGACGGGATGTTGCATCTATTGACCTATACCCTCTTTCACACAGAGAGCCAGCAAACCTGGAGTCAGAGCTGAAACATAAAAGTACATCTATCTATTCAACCATCCATTTACAGTAAGTCTTGGTAGATAGATGAATACATACTGTGGATATACAAAGTCTACATACCCCTGTTCCAGTGCCTGGCTTTTGTGATATAAAAAAACGAGACAAAGATAAATCATATTAAACTTTTCTCCACCATTAATGTACCTTTAAACTGTACAACTTAAATGAAAAAAAATTTTGCGAGAGGGAAAATAAATAAACTGAGATGTGGTTGCACAAGTGTGCACACCCTTTTAACTGGGGATGTGGCTGTGTTCAGAATTAACCACTCACATTAAAAGTCATGTTAAATGGGAGTCAGCACACACCCGCCACCTTGTAAAGTGCCTCTGATTGACCCCAAATAAAGCTCAGATGTTCTAGTAGGCTTTTCCTGACATTTTTGCTGTTGCATGTTACTTGCACAGCATCACAGGGGTCTCATTGTTCAAAGGTATCAGTCAGCAGAAGTGTACAAAAGTATTTCCAAGGCATTAAATAAACCATGGAACTCATTGAAGACAGTCATCATCAAGTGGAGAAAATATGACACAACAGTGACATTACCCAGAACTGGACGGCCTTTCCAAAATTGCTTTGTGCACTGGTGCACAGAAATGTTGGAACAGGAAGGGGTCATACCCAAACGGTTTGACTGTCCAAAATCCCCTGGTATGCTGAAGCATTCTGAGTTCCTTTCACTGGAGCTCAGGGGCTAATATTTTGGACATTTCCAACAATGTGGGAAGTTTGGAGATGGCCCCTCCTTTGTGTGTCAGTGCATAAATCAAGGTTTATAAATACACGGATGAGAGAGTTTGATATGGATGAACTTGACTGGCCTGCACAATCCTGACCTCAACCCTGTAGAACACTTTTGGATAAATTAGAGCGGAGACTAAAAGCCAGGCCTTCTCGTCCAACATCAGTGTGTAACCTCTGGAACTGCTGGAAACTAATGCTTCACCTGTCAGTCAAATACGTCTGTTCCTATGGGCTCAGTGTCTTCAGTCTGCGATACCGCCATGGTCGAGCCAGCTCGTTATCTCGAGGGCTAGCACATTAGCTTGCCAACCTCAGGCTATTGTCGTCACAAGGCTAGCTTTAGCCGCACCCAAAAAAATATGTCCATAAGAGATGCAAAAGAGTTTTAAGGTACAGTATATCTCAATAATTCAGGCCTAAATTCTTCTCAGTCTTTGCACGTTTTCAGTTCTTACCTTAAAACGTATATATGTATTGAGAAACGAAACTTGAATGAATATTTCGACTGGGCGTGTTAAATTTTTCTTAATCCTGTTGATTTGTTAAGTACAGTTCAATTATCCATCCATCCATTCTCTGAGCCGCGTATCCTCACAAGGGTCGCGGGAGCGCTGGAGCCTATCCCAGCTATCATCGGGCAGGAGGCGGGGTACACCTTGAATTGGTTGCAGTTCAATTATACTTAACTTTAAAGTAGAAGACAGTTGCATTCAACCTTTTTAAACTGTTTGTTTTCAAACAGGAAAAAGTTTGACTTTTGTGGATTCCATTTTATTTTCATCATTTCAATATTTTGTTTTATTTTTCCTTAATTAAGTACAGTGTTCATGTTCAAATTGTGCATAACTCCACAGAGGCTTAAACTTTTTTTTTTTTTTTTTTTTTTTATAAATCCAGTACTGTATATTTGTTCAGTACCATTCGGTTGTATTTCACTTTTTAGTATAATACATTTATATGTAATGTTTTAGATTGTTTTTATTTTATTTTCAAACAGTTAAACTTTTACTTGTGGGCAATATCTTTAAATTGAATTATTTTTAACTATACATTAAAAAATTTCTTTAATTTAGTGCAGCATTATTGTTCAAACTGGGTTTAATGTTACAGTGGCTTACAATAATATTAAATATGGTCGCTGTCGGGCGGAATCCTCTCATCTCCAAAACTATTATTCAGGAAATTTTTGAAAAAGAACATGTTACGAGTTATTTAACGTTGTATTGTTAAAGTTGTCAAGCTAGCTCCAACATTTGAATAACAGACCCGCAAAATATGGAACTGACCAAATTGGGAGAGGAGCTTTCCACCCTACAGCGACATATATGAAAACCTGCCTTTTTAAAATTTTTATAAACACTTAGGCCTACTAGGTACTTGGAGAGCTCAGTTTCTTTACTTATTTATTTTTAAGGTGGCACTTGGTGTGAAAAGCTTTAGATGATATTCGTTATCCTGTGTATCTCTTGTTATGCTGCATGTACTGTAAACCAACGCCAGTCCACACTTGTAGCGTCATTATTATTATTATTATTATTTTTTTTTTTTAAAATTCTTATTGTTTAATTTATACTCATTATAGTTTCCCAAAGGGAAATTCAAATAATAATATTCAATAATGAATAGTATTGGGAGAAACGGAGGGGCCCCAAACTCCAATTTTGCTTGGTCCGTCCGTGTCGGTGCTCTGCTCGGATTCCTGAGCTGATAGTCGCCGGCAGACGGCAGTTAATCAGCGGCCGCCTCTTGTGTAACCTTAGCCGGCTCGTTGCCCCCGCCAGCAGGCAGGCCGAGGTGGGGCTCCCCAATCACGACTCAGCGACGCGCACGATTTCACCCGAGAGTCCACTTTTCCAGATGGAGTGTGTGTGTGCGTGCGTGCGCGCGCGTGCGTGCGTGCGCGAGAGAATAGCAGAGTGCTGTTTGTTTACACAAGACCCTGGAGCAGGCCTTATCTGCAGCGTCCACTCACGCTGTGATTTCAAGACTTTCTTCATCAACCAGTCGCTGTGTGTGCGTGTGTGTTATACGGGCCATTGTTTCAGCCCAATGACTCCTAAAGATACACCCTGATTTTTTCTCTCTTTCTTTCTCTCTCTCTCTCTCTCTCTTTGTTTTCCTCCTCATTAGAAAAACGATCTCTGATTTGAAAAGGCCGCACTTCACTTCATATCCGCACACACTCTTATTATGGCGCAGTCGTTGGGCTTGTCATTTAAAAAAATAAAAAAGAAATAAATAAACTTTTTCTACTGGTTAGGATTTGAATTGACTACACGGCGTTTATTACTATTGACTATCTGGGTTTATTGTGGGATATTGTGGTCAACTTGAAATTTTCTAGCTCAATTGAGAGACATTCGTAGCAAGTCAAGAAAGAAAATGTGACAAAATAAAGTTTTCCAAACTGAATCAAAATAATTTGTCACCATAATTCTGGAACTAAGTTCTTACCCAACTCTTTCCAAAAATAATTTCGTTTGTCCAATACATTAAAGGCAACAACGAGTTATTTATTTTTGAAATTTATATATAGGTTTTCACCAAGCATATAAAACGAAAAAAAAGTATTCTCAGTTAAAGCTATCCTAAAGAGGTGTGAGCTTGGTGTTTTATTTATTAATATTCAGTGTTTTATTGGTTTTAATTGAAACTTTATAGCCCATGTGTGTTTTAAAAAACACAAAATGTGTGGTTTTTTTCACAAAATGTGTTTTTTAAAACACTCTATAATGTGCTCTATAAACACATTTAGATTAGATTACAGTGAAAATCTATGTAATGTGATAAACGGATTGTATATTATTACAAAATATCTAAATAATTATGTAGTTTTAACCACAATTTAATATAGATATTATATATTGTTTTGATTGAATTCAAATATATTTGCCCAAACGATATGAAATTACCACACGTTTGAATAAAAAAAAACGTCCCAACAAATAAAAAATATATATAATAATAAATAAATATTACCCAGTATTTAGAAGAAAAAATATCGTGGCTTTTCCATCAATAAAATAATATAGATGAGTACATATATCTAAGCCCATCGTTTTTTAAAACAAAATATATATATCTAGTTTTGTCCTATAAAATTATTCTTAATCATTTCAAAGTAATTGTAAAAGAGTCACATACATTCTATTTAAAAAAATAAAAATAAATCGTTCAAACTTTTAAATAGTTTTCTCCTACAAATGTGTACCATCTTTGTTTTGAAAATGAATTAAAAAAAAAATGACAGACAGCAATGTTTACTCTCGTCATCTCTACAATGTTTATGAATGAAAGTTTTTTGGGGGCTGTGGAGCGGGGGTGGGGTTGGTTGGCTGTCTGTGACGTCACAGCTGCGGTGGTCACGACTCTGGCTGCCCCTCCCCTCCCACCCCTGCTCTTATAACGGACCAGTCCCACCACGGAGGAGCCTTCACTTCACTTCACGCCGGGACACGGACAAACATGTACTGGGACTCCGCCATCAAGCCTGAAGCAAAAATAAAGGCATGACGTATTTAATACCCGCAAATTATCCTTTAAAAGGTAAGAAATGTGGACTTGTATTTTATTTAATTTTTGCTTTACCGCCAGATGGAGGTGTGCCAGAGTGGCTTTTACGCGGAGGACTTTAGGACCCAGGAGGTGCCGGGAGGCTTTGACTTTGCATCTTTTGGTGAGTTTATTTGGGTTGATTTTGATGACGATGATGATGATGCTTTTAATGAGGATGATGAAGGTCCAATTGTTTATGCAGCCGGCTTCCTGTGAGCCTTGAAGGACACAGGAAATCGTTTCCCAGTCAGCATCAGCATCGTCATCACATCTGTCAGTTTTTTTGGCAACGAGGCCTTGACACACGTAGTTGTGTGTGTGTGTGTGTGTGTGTGTGAGTGAATCAGGGTGGTCAGGTTAAAGATACCCTCCCCTCGCTAATCCTTTCCTCCAGACTTCCTCCTCCAACAGATTTAGAGTGCATGCCCCCCCCCTACGTCCCTCCATCACTACGCTGTCACACTCCCTCCGCTGGCGTTTCCTCCACGCTTTTCCTCACCAGTTTCCTCCATCCATTGAGCTGTAAAAAGAAAGAAAAAAAAGCACACAGACACAAAAAAAAGTGGCTGATTGGATGGTAAACAAATGCCTCTTCCGCCCAACCTCACTAATAAGTGTTTAGTCTAATTGCTCTAACAGCAGGTTCGCCCCCTCCTCATGACGCGTGGATTGTTGTCTGAGTGCAAGGTCACCGGACACTTCATTAGGTACAGTTTAACTTTGCAGCGGAACCTCCAAAGTGGAGCGCGATGACTTCAGTGACATCAATTTTGAAGTTCTTCCCTTTTTTTTTACCCCAACTAAGAAATAACGTACAGTGAATTAATTTGATCATTCAACACTTTATTGACAGTACAGGCTACATGTTTCAAAGTCACATTTGTCTACTCCTAATGGTCATTAAAGTGTCAAGAGAAGTTACATGGTGTGAAAACCCAACTAAATAAAAGCAAAATAGAGGAAAAATCACTCGCTGGTTGACTTTGTTTTTTTTATGTGGCCACCGTAGAAGCTTTATTAACTTTACAGGCCATGTTTTAGGTCACATTTTACCATTCCTTAGGGTCATACAAGTTAAAAAAAAAAAAAAATATATTTTTTTAAATTGGGTAAAAAATAAAGAAAGAAAGAAAATACTTGCAGTAACACTGGTTGCATTAATACAAGCTTTCTAAACTGTACAGGCCATGTTTTAAGTCACACTTCAACATCCCAGATGGCTTTAGCAGTGTAAAAGTAAGCTAAACACTGTCAAATTGTAATGAAGTACAGGTCAAATACTTGGTTACGCCGGTTGGATTCATTTATTAACTGTACTGGCCATGTTTGAAGTCAAAATAAAATTACATTAATAAAAAATAAATGCAACTAATAAAATGACTAAATAAAAGTAAAATAAAGTAAAAAATACTCACAGTTAAGCCATTCCAATCGATCAAAGCTTTATTAACTGTACAGGCCATGTTTTATATTACATTTGAACATCCCTTACGGTCATACAACACTCAAAATTTAACTAAATAAATGTCAAATGAAGTAAAAACTGTTCAGCCTCTGACGCTGTCACAGAATGTGTTTGCAGAGTGGTACTGTCACCTAGTGGTGTTTTATAGCTAGTGTGTAATAAGTGTCTTTACGTTAATAAGTACTTGTTAGCATCTCTTGTTCTATGGTTATCATCACACCCATTAACCCTCCATTTCTGTGCACTTCAAATATTTGTACTTTCTGTTACATTTATGAATTTTTCCCTTACTTTTTGTTAAATTTATTGTCAAATATATATATATATATTTTTACAATACTTTTGTGTGTGTGTGTAACCTCTAGACTACCCTGGTGAAGATGTGTCTTTTCTGTTAGACAGCAGCAAGGCGTCCACGCAGCCGCAGCAGTATCCGCTCGACAGCTGCTATGCGGAGCCGCAAAAAGGTCAATACGAAATATATATGTGAAAATATAATTTGTAATATATGATGCATTCAAATTCATATTAGCTGTTTTTGTTTTTATCCCCACAGTTAACTCAAGTGACATGGGCCTCTTCAACCTGGACTCATTCCAGGAGTTCAGCTGGTGGACGTCTTATCCACCAGGTGAGTTTTTGCTTCTATATAAATATATAAATAAATCAAATTGGATTTTGACTTGCACCACACCTCAAAAACAAAACTACTATAAAAAATATTGTTGTTTCCTACAACCCCAATTCCAATGAAGTTGGAACGTTGTGTTAAACATAAATAAAAACAGAATACAACGAATGTTTACCACTGTGTTACATCACCTTTTCTTTTCACAACATTCGATAAACGTTTGGGAACTGAGGACACTAATTGTTGAAGCTTTGTAGGTGGAATTCTTTCCCATTCTTGCTTGATGTATAGCTTCAGCTGTTCAGTCCGGGGCTCCGTTGTCGTATTTTACGTTTCATAATGCGCCACACATTTTCAATGGGAGAGAGGTCTGGACTGCAGGCGGGCCAGTCTAGTACCTGCACTCTTTTGCTACGAAGCCACATGCAGAATGTGGTTTGGCATTGTCTTACTGAAATAAGCAGGGGGGTCCGTGAAACAGACGTTGCTTGGATGGCAGCATATGTTTCTCTCAAACCTGTATGTACATTTCAGCATTAATGGTGCCTTCACAGATGTGTAAGTTACCCATGTCATTGGCACTAATACAGACCCATACCATGACAGATGCTGGCTTTTGAACTTTGCGTCCATAACAGTCCGGATGGTTCTTTTCCTCTTTGGCCCGGAGGACACGATGTCCACAATTTCCCAAAACAATTTGAAATGTGGACTCGTCGGACCACAGAACACTTTTCCACTTTGCATCAGCCCATCTTAGATGAGCTCTGCCCCAGAGAAGCCGGCGGCATTTCTGGGTGTTGTTGATAAATGGCTTTTGCTTTGCATAGTAGAGTTTCAAGTTGCACTTACGGATGTAGCGCCGAACTCTATTTACTGACATTGGCTTTCTGAAGTGTTCCTGAGCCCATGTGGTGATATCCTTTACACATTGATGTCATTTTTTGATGCAGTGCCACCTGAGGGATCGAAGGTCACGGGCATTCAATGTTGGTTTTCGGCCTTGCCGCTTACATGCAGTGATTTCTCCAGATTCGCTGAACCTTTTGATGATATTATGGACCGTAGATGATGAGATCCCTAAATTCCTTGCAATTGTACGTTGAGGAACATTGTCCTTAAACTGTTCGACTATTTTCTCACACACTTGTTCACAAAGAGGTGAACCTCGCTCCATCTTTGCTTGTGAATGACTGAGCAATTCAGGGAAGCTCCTTTTATACCCAATCATGACACCCACCTGTTCCCAATTAGCCTGTTCACCTGTGGGATGTTCCAAACAGGTGTTTGATGAGCATTCCTCAACTTTCTCAGTCTTTTTTGGAACGTGTTGCAGCCATAAAATTCTAAGTTAATGATTATTTGCTAAAAACAATCAAGTTTATCAGTTTGAACATTAAATATCTTGTCTTTGTAGTGTATTGAATTAAACATAGGTCAGACATGATTTGCAAATCATTGTATTCTGTTTTTATTTATGTGTAACACAACGCCCCAACTTCATTGGAATTGGGGTTGTACATTTTTCTTTTGATTGATTTGTCCTAACAATATATAAAAAAATATATGGATTTCCCCCCCCAATAATAATAATAATAATAATAAAATAATAATAATATATATATATTTGGGGGGTGGGGGGGGTCCCATTAATTTTTTGATTGATTACAAAAATACACGTATGTTAAAAACAATCTGATTTTATAGAGTGTTATTTTCTTGATTAAAAAATATTTAAAACATTTTTGGGATTATTGGGGAGGCTGAAACACATTAATGGCATTCCCATTAATTTTGTTGCGGAAAGCTGATTTGAAATATGCGTGTTTTGAGTTACAAGCCTGGTCATGGAATGAATTCAACTCTTAAGTCAAGGCACTACCGTACAAAGATGTTTATGTCAAGTTTTCAAAGGTACTAACCTATAGTTTTGTCTCTGGTAGATGGGCTGTTGGTGGAGCAGGCCCAAGCAGGCGGCTACCAGGAACCAGGAGCCCCCCAGAGCTACCAGAGCCTGGTGCCCCAGAGCGGGCAGTTCAGCCCGGCCGTGGAGGGCAGCCACAGTCCCTTCCTGAGCGGGAAAAGCGAGGCAGAGTCCGGCTACTCTCGCCACTCGGCCGACCTCTACCCGGACTCGGACGGCCAAAGGAGAGCCTTCTGGTCCGAATACTCCCCGGGCGGCTTCGGCGGCCCACTGCCGCACCCGCCCACCACTGCCATCTGCCCCGCCCCCACCAACGCTGCCGCCGCCGCCACCGTCAACCCTCAGCCGTCAGACCACTACTACCCCCGTGTGGCCAAGCGCAAAAACATGCAGCGGCCTGAGAGGGACAGTCACATGGCCGCGATGGCCGCTTACCCAGGTTTCTACCGCTTTGGTTTTTGAGGTTAATGCAAAGCTTGGATTTGCCATGGTAACAGTAATAGAAGTATTTTTACGTCCATTTTCAAAAGGTTCTGGCCCTATTCAGCTGTGGCAGTTTCTACTGGAGCTTCTTCTGGACTCCTCCTGTCGCACCTTCATCTCCTGGACCGGGGACGGCTGGGAGTTTAAGATGTCCGACCCCACTGAGGTAAGACTTGTCACTCATATATAACCTCATAAAGGGAGACATCAATTCCAGGGGAGGCCTTCATTTTTTTTTACAAAATGCTTTTGGGAATATCAATAAACAAGGTTTTAGAGCATTTTGTTTCTCATAACGACAGAGTTTACTTACTTTTACTGTTTCCTCATACAATGGGTGTTTATTTATTCAAATGTGGATGGAGGGAGGCGTCAATTATAGGAGAGGTCCTTATTTTTCCAAACAATGTTTTTGAAATAATATAAACCATATTATTTACTGTATTTCCTCATATATCTACTCAAATGTAGATGCAAGGGAGGCATCCATTTGGAGGAGGCCTTTATTTTTACAAACGTATTTTTGAAATAATATGAAGCAATATTCATTACTCAACTCCGTCGTGGTGTCCAGGGGTGTTTAGTTACTCAAATCCAGATGGAGAGAGGCGTCCATTTCGAGGGGAGGTGTTTTTTTTTTTTTTTTTTTTTGGACTCAACCTTGTCTTTCCCTCCACAGGTGGCCAAGCGCTGGGGTCAGTGTAAGAACAAGCCCAAGATGAACTACGAGAAGCTGAGCCGGGGCCTTCGCTACTACTACCACAAGAACATCATCCACAAGACAGCGGGCAAGCGCTACGTCTACCGCTTCGTCTGCGACATGCAGGGCATGCTGGGAAAGACGGCGCAGGAGGTGCTGAGCAGCCTGAACATTCTGCCCACCGCCGGCAGCACGGAGTCGACGGCGTCGGAGTTCAGCAGCGAGCGATGGGAGTGAAAAAAAACAAATCAAAATGGAGTACTATGGACCGCTTAGCGTGTGAGTAATGTCATGTACACAATAAGTGACATTTGTGTATAAATTCACCACGAGGCGAGGAGAATTTGTGGTGGGAAAGTTCAGCATGTCCAGCTCAGGGCCAAGGAGGCATTTGAAGCACGACAAAGAGAAACGTGAAGCCACATCTCGAACAACGGTAAATAACCAATGAGTATTAGGGCCACACCGAAAAGACCGAGATAAAAAATGCTTAGACCATGGGGTTGAAGTCATACAGTAGAATTATGTGGATGGATATTGCAAGGAAAATTTTGAATTTTATGAGAAAAAGTGTTAAAAAAAAACACACATACACACACAAAATAGCAATTTCATGAGAAAAAAAATGCAACAAAAGTCACAATGTCCCACAATTTAAATTTCCCAGGAAAAAAAAAACATCTTTATATTTTTTATGAACTACAACCAAAATTAAAATTTCCACAAAAAAACATGTCATTTCACATGGGTAAATTTGAAATTTTCAGAGAATAGTGTCAATTTTACAAGAAATTGTCATTTTCCAAAACGAATACGATTTGTTTTTCATGAATACATTCACACTAACAAAAAGTTGCAATTCTATGCAAAATAAATTCCAACAAGTCACAATTTTACAAGAATATTATTTTTGAATAACATCGCAATAATATGAAAAGTTTTACAAAAAACATTTGCAATTTTCCACTATTTTTTTTACGTTTGGAAATTGCCCTTTTCCAAGAATTGTCTAATTTGTATGAAAAAAGTGTCATTTTCTGAAACAAAAGAAAAGTGTAAAATTAAGTGAGTGGATTGTCATCAAATTCTGAGAATTCTTTTTTTTTTTTTTTTACTGTTAAGAGACAAAAATTGGGTATTTTGTGAATAAAGTTGCAATATGATGACGAGTCATAAAAAATGTTGCTGTTTGCCGAAAATAAAGGTGTAATTTCACTGGAAAAGTGATAATTTTAAAAAGTGAATACATTCGAAATAATGAGACAAAAACTAAACATTTTATGAGAAAAACTTAATTTTGTGAATACATTCACAGTAACATGACAAGAATTGGCACTCTTACGAAAAAAAAAGAATTTTAAGTTAGTATAATCACCATTTTCTGAAAATATACTGTCAATTTTTATGAGGAGGAAAATATGTTATTTTATTACGACAAGAATTAGAAATTTGGCAAAAATATTAACAAACACGACAAACATCACAATCTTTTTTTTACAATTTTAAATTTGCCATTTTCCGAGAATAGTTGCAAATTTACGAAATTTTCAAGATTTTATTCGTGCAAAATTGAGATTTATTTAAAAAAAAATGTTTTTTATAAATGTCTGACTTAGTCTTATTAATGTAAGACCCTAATACTCCGTAGAATTTACTGGTATTTCTCTAAACAAAAGTCTTTGTAAATAGTGTTGATACGGTGGAGGTTTGTGCATTTATTATATTTTTTTATATGTATACAGAACACAGGTCTACCTCTGTTTTCTAATTACAGTAAATAAATTGAACTGTTTCCCACATTTGCTGTGTGAGTTTCCAGCCTGTGTGATGACTGTTCCATGCCAATAAAATGTCTATAAACAAACACTTATGTGAGTTTACAATATACCATTTCTATACCATTTCTGAGCCGCTTCTCCTCACTAGGCTCGCGGGGGTGCTGGAGCCTATCCCAGCTGTCATCGGGCAGGAGGCGGGGTACACCCTGAACTGGTTGACAGCCAATCGCAGGGCACATAGGAACAAACAACCATTCACACTCACAGTCATGCCTACGGGCAATTTAGAGTCTCCAATTCATGCATGTTTTTGGGATGTGGGAGGAAACCGGAGTGCCCGGAGAAAACCCACGCAGGCACGGGGAGAAGATGCAAACTCCACACAGGCGGGGCCGAGGATTGAACCCGGGTCCTCAGAACTGTGAGGCTGACGCTCTAACCAGTCGTCCACCGTGCCACCGAGTTTACAATATGTGTTAACAAATAACGCCAGTTATGATTGCCATTGGTTAGAAATGTTATTTTTGTAAACTTGGTGAAATGTGAACAGATGTACTGTTTTGGAAGGGGACATATGTAAAAGTAACTTTATATTGTGTGCATACAAATGGTTGGGGTTGTGTAACAACACACAACCAAGTACATTTTTTGCCATCGGCCTATTTGTGAAAATCTGTCTGAGCGAGCCTTTCTGCACTTCAGCTAATTTGCATAATAGCCACCCCACACCGAGTTTCTCCACCAATAACGTAATTTTACGTGAGTAAAATCACCATATTCCGAGAATAAAGCCTTAATTCTTCAGAGAAAAAAAACCCTCATTTTGTAAATGAAGTCTGAATAAAACAAAAAAAGTTTGTTAATTCGCATAATAACAACAAAACAACACAAATTTAAAAGAAAAAAATATTTTACGAGTAGCGTTGCTATTTTATGAGATTAGTCGCAATTTTATGTGACCATTTAAAAAAAAATGGGAATAGATTAAAAATCACAAATGCAATTTTACGTGAATGAAGTCGAATTTACGAGGTTAAAGTCGCAAATACCAAGGTAAAGGTAAGCATAGCTGCAGTGTTTGGGAACAGTGTTGCCAGCATTAGCCTCTGATGATAACGTTATAATAATGATCAGCTGAGTTGTCGACATAGGATCTTTGGGGTACCGCAGGTATGTTATTAAGACACCTGGGGATTGTTTTAAACTGAAATTGTTTTTACAATATTTCTTCTTTAATGTGTATCTCACGTGATTATACAACCTGTAAATAAAGACATGGGGAAACGTGATAAAGTGATGTAAAATGTCAATTTTGAGATCCTCCAGTTACTAGTTTACGAAGCTAACATGGTAAATATTTATTTGTTGCTTTAGTAGAAATGATCATGCTTGGTTTTATATTTTCATTTTACCGTGTTTGTTGCGAAAGTGACATCTTCTTTTCTCATTTACGTAAACAGGAAGTGCTTTCTTTTTTCCAACAGTATTACCAAATCTATTGATCTAAGTATGTATTCTGACTGATAAAAAATGTGGAAATAAGTTTTTTTTAGTTATGGCTTTAAATCCAGAATATTTCATGCTTATTGGAAAAGGGATAATTTGGGCGGGCTTTAATTCAGTAAATTTGACCAAATTAAACAAAGCAGTCAAATTAAAATCATAAACAAGATCTGTTCTGTAGCAGAATTTCCAAAGAAAAGATTCAAATTTGAGGTGGATCAATGTTCCTACTGCAACAATGATGACAAAACACTGGATAATTTTTTTTTTAATTTGCTCTAGTACCTCAACGCTTCTGGCACAGACATAGAAAATGGATATCAGTAAAAATCAACGATTTTCCCCATTTTGAATTGTGCCATATTAATTTCTTTATTGATGACTTGAACTTTTCTGATTCAGACGTTATTAATATCATTTTTTTTTTTACTGGGTCAATAACATTTTCATTGTGCCAAATGGTTGAAACAGTGAGCCTTTCGCCAAATTTATTAACGCCATTGAAATATTTTTATCATGCCTTAAAAAATTCACAAAGGCAAACATGCGAGGAAAATAAGTGTAGCCGTTGTTCGCTATACATATTATTTTAATGTTCCTTTCTTGTTCCGGTTTCATTATGTGTAAATGTAGATCCCTAAATTCACTTTGTGATTTATATTTTTTCTGTTTGTTGTCATCTGTCTTACAAGAATCCCACCCTCTTTTTTTTTTTTTTTTTTTAAATCATACGATAACTGAATCAGCATACGGTATTTGCACGACCATAAGGCGCATTTAAAAGTCTTACATTTTCTCCAAAATGGACGGGGCGCCTTATGTGTGGCTTTGATGAGCGCTCTCCTTGACTGACTGGGAGCATTTCCTGCAGACACGCTGCTTATATAGAGGAAAGGCAGACGTGACTGACGACAGCATGTGGACGTTAAAGGGGGAAGGGTGCGCGTGAAAGAGGACGCTAAAGGCACACGCCCAGTAGGTATATAGCGCCGGTATGTGCATTGTGCAGAACAACATCGGTTTGGCTAAGGACCCCCGAAAACGGCACCTACGAAGAGACACGCTTACGAAGCACAGTTTAAACTGCAGCCTATCAGTTACGCGGAGGAACATGGGAATCGAGCAGCCACGAGAGAATTCAAGATCAACGAATCCACGGTTAGCAAGTGGAGGAAGCAGGAAAACGAGCTTCGCCAAGTCAAGAAGACGAAGCTGAGCTTCCGCGGAAACAAGGCGAGGTGGCCCGAGTTGGAAGGGATTAATGAGCAAAGAACAGCCGGGAGAAGCGTCTCTACAGTCACCATTCGACTGTGGGCAATAACGCTTGCAGAAGAAATGAAAATCAAACATTTTCAAGGAGGTCCGTCTTGGTGCTTTCGTTTTATGAAACGGCGCCATCTATCCATCCGGGCAAGGACTACCGTGGTGCAGCAACTTCCGGCGGATTACAAGGAAAAGCTGGCCATCTTCCGCTCCTACTGCAGTAAAAAGATTACAAACAAACACATCCATCCCAACCACATCACCAACATGGACGAGGTGCCGCTCACTTTTGCTCACTTTCGACATGCCGGTGAACCACACTGTGGAGAAGAAGGGGACCACCACGGTAGCGACACGCACAACGGGGCACGAGAAGTTGGCTTTTCCTGTTGTGCTTGGTTGCCATGGTAATGGACAGAAACTGCCACCTATGGTGATTTTTAAGAGGAAGACGCCACCTAAAGAAAAGTTTCCAGCCGAAGTCATCGTTAAGGCCAATCAAAAGGGCTGGATGGAGGAGGAGAAAATGAGAGAGTGGCTGAGTGAGGTGTACGTAAAGAGACCACGTTTTTTTCCACGCGTCACCATCCCTGTTTTGCTCTGTGACTCCATGCGCGCCCATCTCACAGCCGCTGTGAAAAACCAAGTGCAACTAAGACTGGGATGCAACGCCGGGCGAGTTACGCCACCATATGTAAATGGATTGTGGATGCTTGGGCTAAGGTATCTGCTTTGACCGTTGTCCGAGCTTTCGCGAAATCCGGCATCATTGCCGAACAGCCCCCCGGCAACTAGACTGACTCCGACAATGACGAGAGGGAACCTGCCGTGTTTGTTGGAGAACTTGCCCAGCTGTTCATTTCGGATACAGAACATGAGGACTTTGATGGATTTGTGGATGAGGATTGATAAAAAAATAACGTGAGTACATTATTAAATACTTCAATAAAGTACAACCGAACTCAGTTTTGCTCCAGCTGCCTTTTTAAAAACATTGTTTTAGCGTGCAAGCATGCTACCGTATGTTTTAAGATAGCGTTTGTTTTACCATGCCTGCGTCCAATAATACGTTGCACCTTATGTATGTGTTAAATACAGAAATAGACCCCGTAACTGAGACTGCGCCTTTTAATACAGTGCGCCCAATGGTCGTGAAAATACGGTCTATTATCCTCTTTGAGCGTCTGTAATTTCCAGTGTTCAATAATGTTTGGGACAAAGTAAGGAAAATCCTTTTCAACAACGTTTTTTTAAAAAAAATGTATTTAAAAAAATACATTACAGTTACGGATGGATTTTGGATGGAACAGTCACACTTGTTTTAATCAATTGAAATATATATATATATAAATAAAAAATAAAATCAACTGTATTTGCTTGTGGTTAATGCAACCCGGAAGTACTGTCTTAAAAATGTTTTCTTCTTCTGAAATTAAGGTTATGATGTATTATTGTTTGGATTAAAACTATCACACTTGTTTTAAATAAGTAAGGAATTATTATTATTATTATTTTTATTAATATCAATATGAAACAAATTTGTTTGTCGTTTACAGAACCCGGAAATGCAAAAAGCTAGGGAAATCTACTTTATGCCAGGAAACACGATTTATTTAACATAATCGCTTCAAATGAACAGGAGTCAATATTATATTACGTAAACGGCAATATTTGTTATTCGACTATGTTATTAAATGACAGCCAATATTCTGGAGTATGTTGTTATTCAAACCGAGGAACCTATGACTTTCGTCATCGGTGCAGCGTTCATGATAACTCGTAAATGTGTCAATCTGACCCCAACCCTCAAGTTAATCGTTTGCGCTTTGTTCAAAACTTCAGTATATTTGTCCCAATAAATCAGATTATTCGGAATTTACTTTATATTTCTCACTCAAAATATATATATATGTGTGTGTGTGTGAGTGAGAGAGAGAGCGAGAGAGACAGAGACTCGTGCTTACGTAACGCCTATTTCCGAGGGGTAAAAAACGCCCTTTGTTCGAAAGTGAAAGTACGACTGGACTGACTGCGGTTCATTCACAGACATCGCCCTCTCGTTTTTTCCTCACCAAATCCACGCTAGAAGATGCCCACCAAAAAGATGGTGATCGCGAACTTGCTGGAAAACTTGTCCAAGAAGAACTTTGACAAGTTCTGCATGGCTCTGGTGGACCGCCGCGGGGAGCGAAAGGTGGCGCTCGGAAAGGTGGAAGACAAGAACTACCTGGAGGTCACTAACGTGGTGGTGTCCACCTTTACCGAGGACGGAGCTCCGGCCGTGACATCCGAACTCCTGACGCTCATCGGGTGCTTGGAGGAGGCAAAAGAGCTCAGTAGGTGACCAGCGTGCGTGTACCTGCTCACATCTGGCCCGATGCGTTTGAATACACCAGGCCACAGATGTGTACACGCACACACACGGTGTTTTAAAAACATTTTTGTCAACATTTTCAAAAATATATATTTGGTATTTTTTTTTGTAATACATGTGTATTTGTCTAATAATATGTTGTAAGTTTTAATATCGTGTAGTAGTGGTGTAATTATTATTTAAAAAACATGCTAAAACAATAAAGTAAAATAAGATAATTGTATTATCCATCCATCCTTCCATCCGTCCATTTTATCATTTTCTTCTAATATTTTTCATAGTTTTGGGTTCTCTTCTAATATTTTGCATCTTGTTGTATATTGTAACATATGTGTATTTTTCCTCTTATATATTCTTTTTCTCAATATTTTATTAGTGATGCACATTTTTTTCCTGCAATGTTCATATTTTTACCATAATTAAATGTTTGTTTTTTGTTAATATTTTATTTACAAATAGGTCTGTATTATTTTGTAATATTATTATTTAATATTTGTTTATTTTCCCTTTCTTTTTTTCCTAATATTTTTAATTTTGTTATAATTTAGTAGTGGTGTAAGATTTTAAAAATATATTTTTAGTAAATTTATGCAATATACATGTTTTTACAGTATAACTATATTTTCCCAAGTTTTTATTTTTTTACTTTACTTACTTTAGTTATGTACGTCTATTATTTTATATTGTTTCTCTTTTTTTGTCATAATATTTTTGATTTCTTTAGTAATATATGTGTGTTATTAGTTTCAAATGTTTTTCGATTATTTTTTTGAATAATTTTTATTCTGTTGATCCTGTTGATTTTTTTGGACATTGGTTTATATTCGTTTAAAATGTGTGTATTTTTGTAATATTCAAAAATAACATTTTGTGATATTTTCCGCATTATTGCTTTTGCACTTTTGCCGCTCCCATAGCAAATCATTGATGTGTTTTTTTCTTTTCATCTTGTTTTGGCAGATACCCTTATTGCCCAACTGTCCTCGAAGCCATCGTCTGGCAAAAGTGAGTCTTGGTTTACTTTTGTATTTAATTTCTTTTGTTTGCTCGACGGCGGCACGGTGGACGACTGGTTAGAACGTCACCCTCACAGTTCTGAGTTCTGAGTTCTCAATCCCCGCCGCCGCCTGTGTGGAGTTTGCATGTTCTCCTCGTACCTGCATGGGTTTTCTCCGTGCGCTACGGTTTCCTCCCACATCCCAAAAACATGCATGAATTGGAGACTCTAAATTGCCCGTAGGTGTGACTGTTGTTTGTTTGTATGTGCCCTGCGATTGGCTGGCAACCAGTTCAGGGTGTACCCCGCCTCCTGCCCGATGACAGCTGGGATAGGCTCCAGCACGCCCGCGACCCTCGTGAGGAGAAGCGGCTCAGAAAATGGATGGATGGATGTTTGCTCGACATTTTTTTTGCTAGCGACAGTCTTCTTAAGAGTTAACAAAAGAATAACAACTGAAATTATACAATAGAAACCTCGAACTTGAACTGTTATTTTTTTTTACAGCGGCAGCAGCATCAGCAGGACGCCAAGCTGGAGGTGCAGATGAGACTACACATTGCAAAGGTAACTATCAGGATATCAATGGTTATTTTGTTTTATTTAACAATAGTCCTGTATTAATTTATTCGAATATTTACATAATGGTTTTCCTACTATTTTATTTTTCAGTATTTTTTTTTCAAATAATCTGCCATTTTCTTTCCTTTCCTTACACACACACACACACACCTATATATCTATCTATCTATCTATATATATATATATATATATATATATATATATATATATATATATATATAGATATATATATATATATATATATTAGAAGATTTATATTACATTCTGATATATTGTATATTTTGTCTAAGTTATTTTATTATTTTTCTTCTATTTTATTTATCTAATACTTTAGTGTGTGTGTGTAGTTTATGCAAAAACTGGTAAAAACTAATACAGATACAACATGCATTTTCCCAAAAATCTTACACCAAACAACTTTTATTATTGTTTTTTATTTATTTATGTAGTATTTTTGTCATAATACGTTTCTCATATGTTTTGATATTAGTATTATTCTGTCTAATATTAGTGTCTTTTTTCTTTTATTTCTGTATTTCCCCCCCAATATTTCTATTACAATTGTTTATTGTTGGGTTTTTGACGTGCAAGTGTACCTATTGGTTTGACAGACGTTCCTAATGTTTTGTCTCTCAGAGGTGCATTTCGTGGATAAACACAGGCTGGAGCTGATCCCGCGCATTGGCAACATTAATCGCATTCTGGACGTCCTGCTGGATAAGAAGGTTATCCAGGACGAGGTCTACAATGAAATCAGAGAAACGGCGGGCAACGAGAACAAGATGAGGAATGTCTACAGGCTGGCTCTCAAGTCCAGCGTCGCTGCTAAAGACGTCTTCCTCGACACCCTCAGGGAGTACGAGCCATACCTCGTAGCCGACCTCGAGGACTAGGAGCAAACATCCGATGGCGACATATTTCTCTCATCATATATTTTCTCTTTCTGGTGTACCTCTTCGGAATGAATTTATATAATCCCACCCCCTCATTGAGTTTCTCCGCCCACGACTTGGCAGCTAGCCTGGCCTAAGGCTCTGCCAGTTTCAAGCAAATTTGTTGTTGGGCGCACGGATTCTGCTAAGCGGGGCGTCCTCGATTGCCTGGGGAAGTCGTCAATGTGGCTTGTTGATGAAGTGCTGCCTCCGCAAGTGAAAATACAAACAAGGCTTTTGCAATCTTTTAGGGGTCTCACAGTTGGCACTCGCTTTTAATTAGACAAGGCTGTCCCATCAAACAGACTCATTTCAGCAAGGCTCGAGAGATGGCACAACCATTTTCACTTACGGAGGCAGCACTTTATACAGTCCACTGTGTATGTATGCACTCATCATCAAAGAAAAATGCACCCTCACAACGTCAAAAACTTCATAGTACATATATGCTTATCAGAAGCTAACACTGACCTGTGAGTCGGGAAAAACTTAATGCAGCTCTGCTTACCTGAATACTAGGTCCACCCTTAGTTATCATGCCATTGAAAGCCATCCTGGCATTGGCACACCCCGCAGTAGAGGGGAAGGTGGGGTGAGTCGTTGCTCATTTGCATGAAATCAGACTGTGCCCTCAACACAGGATAATTTGTCGAAAGACAAAACAAAAATAAGCATTTTCGCTTGTGGAACCAGCATTTTATAGACCACAACAATTAGTGTTAAAGGTACAAAAATAAAAATACTTGGCCAGTTAACAATGTGATTTTCAAATTACTTGAATTTTGTATCCGTTTTTCATCTATTTTAAAGTTTTGTGGGTCAAGATAATGTGGCAATGTGTTTTGTGAATTGTTCTTTAATTTCACATTTTGGTTTCATTTGCATTGGAATTTTTAAAAACGATTTTATTAAACATTTTTAATTTCTGTCGTTTGGGCTGCTGTGTTGAATTAACCTTCCATTGAAAAGTGCGGCTGGACTGTGATGCCCACTTGGTGTCGCTGGTGCTCTTTTAAAAAAAGTAGAAGTGTTTTTCAAATATTTACTGTAATGGTGCCTTTCCTTCTGGGTTAGTGTAGGTTAGTGATTGATTACTTTGCTATTTTGTCGTAAACCAATGCCTCCCTGTGGTCACTAGGCTCATAATATTCGGAAAATAAAATTGTGATATGAGAAAAAAAGGCTGACATTTTATGAGAAACAAATCGAAAAAAAAAACAAGTTACAAAAAACATTGTATTTTATAAGAATAAGGTTGTATTTTTTTTAAACACGCAAAAAAAGTTGTAATTTCCGATAAATATTTAGAATTTTCCAATCATGAACCGGATGGAGGTCACCAACGAGCTGGGGTCCACCGTCACCAGGCCGGCGAACCGACGACCCTGGTCTCTGGATTTAAAAAAATTGTCGAAGGATCTGTAAACTGTCTTGTTTACTGTCACGATATGTAATCGTACGGCATTTGACTGGACCCAAAAGCAGACTGAGGCGGAGGGAGTAGAGGAGAATGGTTTATTTAGGAGTAGCTCAAGCTTGTTTTGTCTTTCGGGAGGAATACTGGAAGGGAGGAATACTGGAATACTTTCGGGAGGAATACTGGAAGCGGAGAAGAACACAAGAGAGTAAGTACTAGTGCAGATAGCCAGGCAATCAATTTACAAACAGGAGGAGTGGTCTCGAGAGCCCGCCTGTGTACCACGGACAAGTGGGAATACTCTGGCGCTGGATCCCTGGATCAGGCAGGGTTAAATACAGGCAGTGATGAGTGCTGGTTGGGAACAGGTCCGTGGGCGAGCAGGAGAGAATTACTAGAGAGAGAGAGAGAGAGAGAGAGAGAGAGAGAGAGAGAGAGAGAGAAAGAGAGAGAGAGAGAGAGAGAGAGAGAGAGAGAGAGAGAGACCCATCAGAAAGACAAGCCCATCAGAAAGACAAGCATTTACCAAATCAGGGATTTCAAAAAGCACCACAGTTCCCTCGATGACTAGTCCAGCTTTGACTGCAAACAGGCTCAGGACAAAGGTGCTCAGGGCCTCTTGGATGGCTGTAGGATCATCGTCATCATAAATATGTGCAAATTAAACCTTTTATGGATATTTCTGCAGGATGTGAACAACAGCATGTCAGTCAGACCATTACAGACGTCACATTAAAAAGATATGGTTCACCCATTCGTGGCACCGTTTTGGTAACTTTTAAAGGATTGCTCCCTTTGTCTCAGTCACAACCTTTTGTGGATATAAAAATAGTGTGTGTATCTATATTAGGGCTGGGAAGGAAACAAGGAGAGTGAAGGGGGAAAAAAAATAGAATAACTCTGCTAAATCGACTTCAAAAATAGGTTGACAGAATATCTGCCTGGAAGCTCCACTGGAACCAAAAGAGTTGCAGCCACTGGAAATCAGACACTGCTTTTGAACTCTGGTTCAACAGAATTATTTTTTAAAACTCACAAAACAGGCATGGAAAAAGATGATGGTACCCTTAGGAAAGATTGAAAAAAAAAAAAGACCAAACGGACATGTTCAAACAAGGTGTGTCCTGTAATTAGCATCATAGGTGTCATTCAATTCGTAATCAGTCATTTTTAGGTTGACAATCACTCGTGACAAGGTGTGTACCACACTAAACATGGACCAGAGGAAGTGCAGGGGAGCGTTGTTTTAGGAGATTAGAAAGAAAGTTCTAAACGAGCATGTTAAAGGTAAAGGCTATAAGACCATCTCCAAGTAGCTTGATGTTCCTGTGCCTCCCTGGATGTGGCCGCAGGAGGAAAATTTATGATAAACTGGAGAGACGGATAATATGAAGGGTAACCAAACAGCCAAGAACGACCTCCAAAGAAATTAAAGGTGAAGTCCAAGATCATGGTACATTAATGTCAGAACGCACCATCTGTCGTCGTTTGAGCCAAAGTGGACTTTATGGGAGACGACCAAGGAGGACACCACTGTTGAAAGTAAATCATAAAAAAGCAAGACTGGAATTTGCCAAACTGCATGTTGACAACCCACAAAAGTTCTGGAAGAATGTCCCATGGATAGATGAAAGAAAACAAACTTTTTGCCAAGGCACATCACCAGCGCTATATGTTCACAGATGCAAAAACGAAGCATAAGAAAACGACACTGTCCCTACTGTAAAACACGGAGGAGGCTCTGTTATGTTCTGGGGCTGCTTTCCTGCCTCTAGCACAGGGTGTCTTCAATCTGTATTCAGGTATTCTGGAGAGAAGTTAAAGCTTGGTCTCATTTGAAGGCCATGGGTCTTGCAACAGGATAACAAGCCAAAACACACAGCTAAAAACACCCAAGAATGGCTAAGAGCAAAACATAGGACTTTTCTGAAGTGGCCTTCTTTGAGTCCTGATCTAAATCCTATTGAACATCTGTGGAAGGAGCTGGAGAAAGCGCCCTTCAAACCTGAGACAACTGCAGCACTTTGCTCATGAAAAGTGGGCCAAAGTCCAAAGTTAAAAAATCAGTTGACTGCAGTGATTGCAAGGGTGTGCAACAAAATATTAAGGGTACCATCATTTTTGTACAGGCCTGTTTCATGAGTTTTTTTTCATTTATTTTTTTATAAAAATAATAATTCTGTTGAGTCACAATTAAAAAGCAATTTCTGATTTTCATGGGTTAATTTTCACATTTTTTTTGTTTATCATTACTTTCATCTGCTCACTCTGGTGGATCGTACCACCGTTGTGGCCAGAAGCAGTTCCCCTGTCCTCCACTGCCTCTCTGGACGTAGCCCGTGCGTTCCTGTCGACCTGGGTTGCACGTTTCGGCACGCCGTCTGATATCCCCTCAGATAGAGGACACCAGTTTGTGTCAGAACTCTGGACGGCCTCGGCGGAGTCCTTGGGTGTCCGGGTACACCGCACTACTGCTTACCGCTGATTTCCCTTTTTGTTTGACTTGTCGTTGTTTTAGGAACGAATTAAACTTTTGAATCTTAAATTTGTGTCGTGTGTTGACCAATGAAATGCCGCGCCACCTTGTGGTACAATATTTTAGTTTGTCTAAGATTTTGACAAGGTTCAACTCAATTGTTACATCTTTTTCACAATTTTGGACCTTTTTATGCAAAATTCACTTATCTGGTTTATCATGAAGCAATTTTGTCTAAATGTGCACATTTGTCATTAGGTCACCATTGTATGATATGGTAGTTTTCCATATGCTGTACAAATATAATGCAACAAACATTTACATTGCATGTTTTGTTATCAGTTTATTATTTATGTAAAGAACAAATACGTATTTAATTCCAAAATAATAATCTCTGGTTTTAATCTACTTTTTTATTTTTTTATTTTAGAGGAAACATCCAAGGCTCCTGTTGATGCATTTATTCAAAATTAAGAAAAGTAATCAAATGTAGTTAGTTATATTACTTTGAGAAAGTAACTGAAATAGTCACACTACTACAGTAATGCATTTTAAACAGGGAAACTTGTAATTGTAAACAACTACATTTCCCAAGTAATTTGTAAAGCAAAGCAAAGCAAATTTATTTATATAGCTCATTTCATACATAAGGTAACTCAATGTGCTTTACATGATTAAAAGCATTTTAAAAACAAAGAAAAAACAATCTTAGAAACATTTAAAACAAATTAAATAAAAATACAATTAAAACAGCATAGAGCGCAAGAAATATCATTTAAAAGTGGAAATGCTCTAAAAAGCAGGGGGAAAAAAGAAGAGTTTTTAACCTGGACTTAAAAACATGGACACTTGGGGCTGACGTCACTTCTATTGGCAACTTCTTCCATTTGTGTACAGCATACTAGCTAAATGCTGCTTCACCATGTTTGCTTTGGACTCTGTGCTCCACTATTACACCCGAGTCTGTCGATCTCATAGCCCAACTGGGTTTATATTTCCATTTGCATTTCATTCACGTATTCAGGATTTAAACCGTTTAGTGATTTATTGACCAGTAGCAGAACTTTAAAATCTATTCTAAAGCTGACTGGAAGCCAGTGTAAAGACTTTAGAATTGGAGTAATATGCTCTGACCTCTTTGTTTGGGTCAGAACCCGAGCCGCAGCATTCAGAATGAGCTGCAGCTGTGTAATACTCTTATAGAGAGATAACAACAATAAGTAGATGGAGCTTTGATCTTTTCTACCCACGTCCAATAAAAGCAACCTTTGCTCCCTTGTGGTTTGTGTTTTTATTAAGCCTCACACGTCAGTCTTCACTAGTCCAGCGATGCTCCAATATGGCAACCAAAAAGTTGGCGATCTTGGAAGCGCTGGAAAACCTGTCCAAGAAGAACTATGACAGGTTCTGCATGGTTCTGTTGGATCGGCCCGGGGCGCGTAAGGTGGCCTTCAGCAGGGTAGAGGACCAGAGCCGGGTCGAGGTCACCAACGTGCTGGTGTCCACCTTCACACAGGCCGGCGCTCCCACCATGGTCTCCGAGATCCTGCGGCTCATCGGGTGCTTTGACGAGGCGGAAAAGCTGGGTATGGACGTCAAATCTGTCGAGGGATCTGTAAACGGTCCTATTTACTTTCGTTTTGGAGTGCATGACCTCGTTGAACAGAACGTGTTTACTCTTCTTTTTCCAGTTGCCAGTCTTAGTTTAAGTCCTCACTCAAATTGTTCATGTTTCATTCGACTTTACTGAGATGGTCCATTAACCGAGGCATATAAATATATAAAGGAGCGCCCCCTGAAAAACAATGTCAATTTTTTATAAATCATTTGAGTATCAACATATGTACGCAAGAATTTTACTTAAGTAAACACATTCAGAGGGTAATGAAATCACACCAGGCTACAAGTTTGTTTTTTTATAAACCAAAATGTAAAATCTTGTAAATCCCAGGGCCAAGAGAAGGTGGCACCCTACTGGGGGAAGACGTACGCCCCTGCATTTTCATCCACATATACAAACTTTGTCGTTATGCATAATATTAAACTTCATTTCAAAATGTTGTTGTTGCGCTGAACTTAAACTGAAACACAACTGTTACATAACACATTGGAATGGTTATTAGTTGTTTTTTTTAAACAATCATTTGTTGCCAATTTCAGATTAATAGGCCTGTAAAGAACAGATTTTCAATGATTTGTGGTGTAACTATTTATTATTATCTTGTAAATGTTTTTTAAAATAAATAAATAAGAACTGTTAAGACAACTCAGACCACAGAACAATCGCTCATGATAATTGTTTTTTTAAATCACTCCCAACACAGCTCACATCAAAGGATAATTGCTCAGGATAATCTTTGAAAGAAAACAACACATTCCAAACCACAAGCTCCTAATATATTTTTAAAGAAACACACCCAACACACCCCACACAACAGGATAGTTGTTCAAGATAATCTTTTACAGAAAAATATTCAGATAATCCTTACCTTTGCTGATTTTGATCGCTATGAAGAGAAAATGCTCACATTTGGCCCGATTGTTGGTATGTGTGTACCCCGCTTAAATGATCCTGTTTTTGCAGATTCCCAAATTGCCCGCATTGACAGACAGTCCTCAAATGCAACGCCTGAGCAACGTGAGTCTTAATTGATTTAATTTTTCTTTTGGTTTGCGATGTTGCTATGTATCCTCCTAAAATTATTGTGTTCAACTCAAATTCCACAACACACCATAGTCTGCTGAGATCATCCTGAATGGGAAAATACAAATGAAGTTGAATTGTTTTTGACTTTACACTTGTTTCCACAGTAGCAGCATGTCCATCTGAAGTTGTCGCTCTCACCAAAAATAGTCCAAATGTTCACTTTCAGGGTCTCCAAGGTAAGAAAATCAAATGTTCGAGTAGTAGGGAGTTAGCAGTGAGTCTTGGGTGTTAAACTCCACACTGTGGTCACAGCCCCTTAAACAGAGGCGGCTTCCCTGCAACTAGTACAGGAAAACTACGATCACTGCATAGAGTTCTAGGCAGTACTCGAGCAGCAGAATTTTGGACCAGCAGGAAGCTCTTCAGAAGGATCAAATTGGTCTTCTACTGCAATAGCAGTACTTGTTGTTTGCAGCTACTATATGAGAGAATTATCTCTTGTCGGAGTTCTAGGCAGTACTCTCGCAGCAGCAATTTGCTCCAGTAAGGGGCCTTCAGAAGGATCGACTTGGTCTTCTACCGTGATACAAATTGTAGCTGTCTGCAGCCAGTACAGAAGAACTAGGAGTCACATGTCATAGTTCCAATCAGTACTCGAGCAGCAGCATTTTGGACCAGCTGGAGGGTCTTTAGATTAAGGATGTCGTTGATCTTATTCTGTGCGGGGTTGTTGCCGATGTTGTAAATGCAGCTGCATTGTATCCAATGCTAAACATGTGCCACTGCTAAATCTGCTAAATCTTCCTGTTTTCGCAGCTGTCAGAATCGACAGACAGTCGTTGAATGCAACTCCTGACCAACGTGAGTCTTTTCTTTTTCTTTTTGTTTGCTATTTTGCTAAGTATCCGCTTCAAATGAAGCGGTCTTCAACTCGCATGTGTGTGAGTGAACGTCAATTGTATTTTTGACTTTGTTTCCACAGTATGCCCCGCGACTGACTGGCGACCAATCCGGGGTGTAGTCGGCCTTTCACCGGGGTTTAGCGGGGATAGGCTCCGCCTCCCTGTGATCATAAATAGGATAAGCAGGACAGAAAATGCAAGGATGGAGGCTCCCATGGTAGCTGCACGTCCACCTGAAGTTGTTGTTCTCACCCAAGAGGGATCAAAGGTTTTTGACGGTAAATAAATCAAATGAACTAGTTGTCGCCCGAGGTGGCAAAAAGTGGTAATAAAAAAAAAATGTAAAAAAGAGATACATATTATTAGAATATTGTACCTAAATTTCTCTTTGTGTTCCAGAATGTTTCCCTACCATCTCCTCCTAAGATTTTTATACAAATCAGGAAGCTGTTAATAGTATATATCACAGGTTTCAAACTCAAAGCCAAGGTGCCAGATGTGGCCCGCCACATCATTTTATGTGGCCCGCGAAAGCAATCGCGTGTCAACTTTGATGATTCTTGCAAAAATCTGGATGGAAAATTTAAATTGTCATAATTAACAAATAATGTTGTGATAGTGCATGTATTTTATTTTACCAAAAACCTTTTTACAGTAACTTGAACAATGGCTGAACAAACTATTATCATTGACCTTTGATTTTTAAAACTGGTTATCCATCAATTTGTTGTGTATTTGTAAGGCGATGAAACATTTTTATGGTTTATAATGTGGCCTGTGACAAAAATTAGTTTGATGCCCCAGGTTTATATGGAGAAATAGCAAATCCAGACTTGGATTGTCCTTGTTATACCTGACGTACCTGCCACTATGGAGGTCTAAAAATGCCCAGATTTCCATTTGTTCCGTTGGACTGTGGCGCTAAGATCCATGACATTTTACTACTCTGTAGCTGCAGACTCACCACTCAAGCTCAGGGACTGAAATTAACACTCCCTTCATACTTATATTCAAAGTCAACAACAAAAAACAAATTGCAGAACACACAAAAAAAAAAAATCTAATTCTTCAACATATGATAAGTATATGTGGAGATGCCTAGACAGAGACTTTTACATGACCCAAATAATTTATTTACTGTATATTCAGCCCAATTTGGGGCAATCAACAGTTCTCAACCAGCAGAGAAAATGCTGCCTTTAAATTCTGACGAAATAGCGGAACAATCCACAATCTCTGTCTACCTGATTCAGAGGTGCTCATATGCTGCAAAATGAATTCCACCCGAATAAAAACATACATTTTAGATCCCTCCAAAAGAGAAACTTAATAACACTTAGTCAAAATGATGTTGACTAAACATGCTGACAAAGAGCTGTCTAATGCTGTTTGGGTAAATTTAAACTGATTATTTTGACTCGGACAGAGGGTATAATCTGTGATTTCTATAACTTCATGATATCTCAAAAATATTGAGCGTTCCAACGACAGACTTAAGGCCTGGACTTTTTTTTTTCCTGTCACAGGAAGATTGGCAGGAATCATGCATTCTGGCTCATTCACACCAGGTCTATTAACACACATCTACCATTGATTCAGTTTACATGGTTGATGGGCAATGCTGATATTTGTGATTAGGGCTGTCACGATCAAATGTTTTTGGAATCGATTATCCAATAGATATTCCGTCCAGTACTTGAGTAAAAAAATTATATATATATATATTTTTCTGCTGGACTAACATGGATTTTATTCTCATTTATGAGGGCTGGACTTCTATCCTTAATATGCATATGCTAGTACTGAGTCTATGGTATAAACTCTGTCCAAGATGTGGGACGACAAAATCAGCCTTTTCTAAACAGTTAGCATTCGCGACTAGCATTAGCGCACTAGTGATTACCATTTTAGGTTAAAAAAATGCTAACTACCATTCAGCTCACTCATACATCATGTTATATTTACATTACACATCTAATAGTCTCTTAAACGACTTACAGACGCTCCTCTGTAGTTTTTGGCACAGTTTATCAGTGGCTCAACACTGAATCCGTCTGCAATAAATGTCCGTGTGAAACATTGGTTCTGGCGGTGCAAACATGTTGCAACTTTGTTTTATTTTATTAATTTATTGTTTTGTCCCAGTGGAGCTTCGAGGCAGATATTCTGCGTCAACCTATTTTATTTTTATTATTCGATTTTTTCCCCCCCAGCTCTTTTGCTGAAGCCACAAAAAAAGAGATACTTTGCCATACAGCTATGGAGAAAGACTTCCACACGGCTTCGAGGAAATTCTGATCCACCATCCGGCGTCTCAGGAGGGGGAAGCAGTGCACAATCAACACTGTCTATAGTGGGGAAGGGGCGCTGCTGACCTCGACTCGGGACGTTGTGAGTTGGTGGGGAGAATACTTCGAAGACCTCCTCAATTCCACCGACACGCCTTTCCATGAGGAAGCAGAGTCTGGGTTCTCTGAGGCGGGCTCTCCTATCTCTGGGGTTGAGGTCACCGAGGTGATTAAAAAGCTCCTTGGTGGCAAGGTCCCGGGGGCGGATGAGATTCGCAGCCGAGTGTGAGGCGGCTGGGATGAGAAGTAGCCCCTCCCAATGTGAGACCATGGTCCTCAGTCGGAAAAGGGTGGCGTGTCCTCTCCAGGTCGCGGATGAGATTCTTCCCCAAGTGGAGGAGTTCAAGTATTCTGGGGTCTTGTTCACGAGTGAGGGAAGAATGAAACGGGAGAGCGACAGGCGGATTGGTGCAGCGTCTGCAGTGATGCGGACTTTGTATTGGAGCTAAGCCGAAAGGCGAAGCTCTCAATTTACCGGTCGATCTACATTCCTACCCTCACCTATGGTCACGAGCAGTGGGCCGTGACCGAAAGAACGGCCGAAATGAGCGGCCGAAATGAGTTTCCTCTGCAGGGTTTCTGGTCTCTCCCTTAGAGATAGGGTGAGAAGCTCGGTCATCCGGGAGGATCTCAGAGTAGAGCTGCTGCTCCTACACATCGAGAGGAGTCAGGTGAGGTGACTGGGGCATCTGATTCGGATGCCTCCACGGGGAGGTGTTCCGGGCACGTCCCTCTGGGAGGAGACCCCCGGGACGACCCAGGACACGCTGGAGAGACTACGTCTTTCGGCTAGCCTGAGAACGCCTCGGGATCCCCCCATAAGAGCTGGATGAAGCGGCTGGGGAGAGGGACGTCTGGGCGTCCCTGCTAAAGCTAATGCCCCCGTGACCCGACCTCGGATAAGCAGTAGAAAATGGATGGATGGATGGAATATTCCATACAGGAAAATACATAGGACCTGTTTGTACATGAAAACATCCAACCATCCATTTTCTGAGCCGCTTCTCCTCACAAGGGTCGCGGACGTGCTGGAGCCTATCCCAGCTGTCATCGAGCAGGAGGCGGGGTACACCCTGAACTGGTTGTCAGCCAATCACAGGGCACATAGAAACTAACAACCATTCGCACTCACAGTCGTGACTACGGGCAATTTAGAGGCTGACGCTTTACCCAGTCGGCCACCGTGCCGCTACATGAAAACAGAAATCTCCAAATGAACTTGAATTGAACATAATTTTTTTGTTTTTTGTTTTTTCACAGCGGCATCACAGCTACCAGTAGTTAATGTTCTCACCCCAGTTTCAGAGGAAGCAGCTGAAGATGACGACAATGATGAGGACAATGAGCATAACAGTGATAATGACAGCTATGATGACAGCTATGATGACAGCTATGATGACAGCTCTGATGACAGCTATGATGACAGTGACGACACCACAGTTGAAAAAGTCTTAATGTTCTGTGCAAAAGCGATGAGGAAAAAATACATCCAGGCTCGCAAATTTGGCAAAGAATTTTTTTGACAGAAGAACGATCCTGACCTTGTCGATGCAAAACTGTACTGGAAGGGTAGAATAAATGGAAATATGAATTTATGTGGGGGGCCATGCAAGGCGGTGCCAGGCCCACTGGGAGAGATTCAGTCCATCCATCCATTCTCAAGACCGCTTATCCTGTTCAGGGTCATGGGGCGCTGGAGCCTATCCCAGCTGACTTTGGGCAAAAGGCAGACTACACCCTGAACTGGTCGTCAGTCAGTCCCAGGGCACATATAGACACGGACAACCATTCGCACTCACATTCACACCGTCACTGAGTGTAAACTGAATCCATGCTGCCCGCGCCAAAGTCAGGCGAGTGTCCATTTGAATAGTGTTTTTTGAATTTTTCAAATTGATGTTGTTTTACTGTAATGGTGATTTTGTATTCAATTAAATGTATATGTATTTTTTACATACAATGTTGTTTTTTGAATCAAAATTAAAATGTCTAATTTTTTTGATTTCACTTATAAAAAATAGTTTATTTCATTTTATTTGTTTTTTTCCATTTAAGACAGGATTTGTTTGTAATTAAACTTGAATATAATTTTTAATGTCTTTGAATTTTGTATTAAAATAAAAATGTACTTAAACTTCTGTTCTCTTTTATTTGATTTTTAACCATTTTAATTTAGTTATATTTTACTTCAACATAAATTTTCATTGTTCTTTTTTATTTTGAATTACATTTTGTTGTTTTTTTCATCTGACTTTTTTATTTGAAATTAAATGAATAATTTTATACACATTTTTATTGTCGTTTTTATATTAAATTACGTTTTGTGTTTTTTTCCTATATAGTGTTTTATTTTTATTCAAACTTAAATAATTTTTTACCTTTTATTTAGTTTTATTGTTAAACAGTATTTTAATTAATTGTTACTGCAATAAATGTATTTAAACTGTTTTATCTTCCTTAAATTTGTTTCGTTTGGGTGTTGTAAAAGTCATTCTGTTCAACCATGACGAAAAATTTGACTGGACTGCTGTATACGCTCCGGGCCACCAGATGTCACCATTACACTTTCCTCACCAACTACCATTGAAAAGCAAGCAAACGAAGAAGAAGTTTTCTGCAAACCAACCTCCACAGAAACGGTTGATGCTATTTTCGCCTCGTATTTGTCATTACATGTCTTTTTTAATAGTTTGCATGTAGTAAATTGACATGCCAGTGTGGGTTTTTACGTGTAGCCCTCGCTAGCATTACGACGGATTTACTGGAGGTACTTAGTTTGGCATACTTGATGACCCACCGGCTAGGTAGCTCCTAGCTAGCGGAAGTTTATCATCCGGGCATTTTATGACGTTGATGATATAAATGGCCACGTTACTTCTATTATTTTTTTTTTTACAAACAAAAAGAAAATAGTATTTAGAGGGGACATTATGAACACTTGACTTTATATAAAATTTTATTATGTTTCTGGAGTCGATCCTTGTTTACATACCCATTTCTGAAAATGTGTGCGTGGTAGAATGAGTGGTTTTCATGTCTGCCTCACAGTTCTGGGGTTATGGGTTCGAGTCTCCAGCCGTTCTGTGCGGAGCGTGTACTTTCTTTTGCATCTGTATGCATTTGTGTTACGTATTCCAAAATCAAGCAAGCTAATTGAAGACTGAATGCTTCTTTGTCGATATGTGTCCTGCGATTGAAGGGCTGGGGACCAGTCCAGGGTGTCCTCTCCTCTTGCTCTTGATCTTTGACACTAAGGCTGGATTTGCACCAAGGTCAAAGTTCCCAATTGCCATTAAATGTCTACACTGCATCTAATTTTGGGGATATTTGTAATCTATATCCATGTGCAAGCATCACATCTCCTATGTCATACAGACAAAGACAACATATGAAACAACCTGCATCCACAGACACCCAAATTGCGTGTAAACTGCACTGGTTTCAACCTCGCACTACATGGATGTAAACAATCAGTTGACCTGGGCTTTGTCTTCCCCTCAATTAAAAAAAATATATATGGTAGCCTCTGCATTGCTCCACATTATGTTGCCTCTTATGTAGCGTATTAAGACAATACTGAATTGTCTATGCATCGCTGTCATTTAGATTTACAGATTTTTTTTTTTAATGTACTGTATTTGTCCTTCTAGAGCAGATGCGTGTGTGTTTTTGTCATAAATCATTGTGGCATTGACAGTGTATCCTATTGATGTGTTGATGCTCGATTTTTGATTGATTTATTTTTGTACTAATTTTGAAGAGGTCTGATTTAAATCTGAATATATTCTAATCCTAATACATCACTGCCATGATGTATTTGACTCAACTGTACTACTTGAGCACAAAAAGATCTGTGGATTGTTTCATGTGTTGTGTCAGTGTGTAAACAGCCATATGTGATGTGTGCCACAATTGTAGATGGTAATAAGACAGTCCCAAAAAATCAGAACTAGGCATTGAATTGGAATTGGGAACTTTGACCTGCACTGTAACTCCAGCCTTAGTGTCACTTTCAGTTTAAATCCAGCCTAAAGCCAGCCAGCCGCACACCGTACGGTGTGGTTGAACAAGCCTGAACTGGACAATTGCAAACAAATTAAAGTTAGGACAGGAGACACTGTGAATAAAGCCCAACAATACAGTAAGCTCACTCCTCACAAGTCACCTTTTTTGTTTGTGTGTGTGCGTGCTTAACCTATCTTCAATTATTACTCTTACTAATTAAAAGTAATTGCGATTCAAAGCTGGGTTTAGGGTAAAAAAAAAAATCTGATGTAGGCAATTAATCGAAATAGTGTCACTTGAACCATGCAGTTTAAAACCAGCCTGCTTCTTGTTCTTTGCTTGGGCCACATTATAATAGTTGCGTTTGCTCCTTCCAGGAGGGCGGTGAGAAATGAATTCCCTTCTCCTGGTGTCCTGTAACTTCTCACATCATGGCTCCTTCCTGCTGCTCCGTTCTGGCCGGTCCTGCTGGCTCAGAACCCTGAGTGCCAGACTACAGATCAGCAACAACCTTCGAGAGAGCTACCGGCTGCTGCAGCTGCCAGAAGGCGAGATCGTCAGCCCTGAACGGGCGAAGGAGTCGTTCCTGCGCCTGGCTAAGCTGTACCATCCGGACTCTGGCGCGCCCACTGCTGATGCGGCTCTCTTTGCCCGGGTGGAGGAGGCCTACCGCTCCGTGCTGGCACACCACAGCGCGGCTCGGCGGCAAGATGCTGCGCAGGACGAGGACAAGGACCCGTCTTCGGGCGTTGCCCCTCAACATAGACACTACCTCAGCTACGAGGGCGTGGGCTCGGGCACCCCCAGCCAACGCGAGCGCCAGTACCGCCACTTCCGTGCCGACAAGGCCGCCGAGCAAGTTCTGCACTACCGGCAGAGGGAGCACGAGAGGGCGGCGGCTGCCGAGGGTGCGCTGGTAGAGCGGGACGTGCGGCAGCGCAGCAGGAGCATCAAACTCACCCAAGCGGTGGAGCGGTTGGTGGAGGACCTGATCCAGGAGTCCATGGCCCGGGGGGATTTCCGCAACCTGAGTGGCACTGGAAAGCCGCTCAACAAGTTCCAGCACAACCCCTATGCTGACCCCATGACACACAACCTCAATCGCATCCTCATGGACAACGGCTATCAACCACCCTGGGTGCTCAGGCAGCGTGACATCCGCGAGGCCGCGGCTCGTATCCGGGGCGAGTTGCTGGACGGGCGGGCCGGGCTGGGCGAGCCCCTCGGCCCGACAGAGCGTCTCCGCTGGGTTGAGCTGTGCGCCCGCGCCGAAGAAGCGCTAGCGAAGCTCAACAAGATGGTGGACAGCTACAACCTGATCGTGCCCATGCTCCAGATGCAAATGGTGCAATTCAGCCTGACGCGGGAGGTGCGGCGTGCAGAGGAGGCGGCCGGACAGTGCCGACTTGAGCAGCGACAGAGGAGGAAGGAGGAGAGGAAGAGGGTCAATGCTGCCAATGTCGCTGCCAATTCTGCAGGTGCAAGGCGAAGTCTGGTGTCATGGATACCAAGCTGGCTCAAATGAATGACACAAAACATCACTTTAATTTATTTATAAGGTTGAACTTTGATATCATGGACCAACATTCAAAACATTGTTTGACTTTTCCTTTAAATGTTATTTCCAACCTGAAAATACACTGAAACAGCCACAATCCCAGCCTGGAAACTACAAGTACAACAATTAATTGATTCATTGACAACTATTTTGATAATTGATTAATCACTTAGAGACTTTGTTTACCTTAAAATTGTCCAAATCCCTGTAATTTTAGCCTCTCAACACTAATAGAGATGGGTACCTTTCTCATTTGAACAGTAAAATGTATCAGATTTCTGTAATCCTCCAGGAGGGTAGATTGATTATCTTTGTGTTGAACCAAAATAAGAGATTTGCAAAGATCTGCTTTTACTTTGGTAAACAATGATACATATTTTTGCGAATTTTCTGACATGTTACGGACAAAACCAGCAACTGAATCATAATAAATTTGTGCATTTTCTGCACTGTCAATTTGAAATAATGTCCTGTTTTTTAACAAAGGGATGTAAATGAAAAAATGTTTTTTTCGACATTGCTCAATTGAAAAAAATAATTCAAAGATTAATCAATTATTAACATAATTGTAAGTTGCAGCCCTACTTGAAACCAGCCCACATCGTAGAAGGACGCAGTGGTACCGTTAGAACGCTCACCCCTCCAAATCTTTATCGCATGTTATTTCCAAAAGAGTCTAAATTCTGACGAGTATAATTATCAATTTATCAAACAATTTATCTCTCTCCCATTAAAAGTTATTTGCCACTCATGGCTTGGACACTTTCCTGACATCGTAGATGTGTTTGGTACTGTTGGAAAGCTCACCATGAAAATTTTTAATTCATGGTGATATGACTTTCCTTTCAAAAGTTGTTTTTTTTATTCGGAACGATCCACCAACCACCAAAACAGATGCATGGACTGTAAAAACAGCCTAAACCCAACTACGACACTTCCCTCAGGTCGTACCGTTGGAAAGCTCACCTTCAGAAATGTGGGGGTACAAGGTAAATTTATACCAGAATGACTTTTACTTTAGAAGTTAGTTTTACCTGTAACAGTACACCAACAACCAAAACAGATCCACAAAGTATGAAAACAGCCTAAACCCAATTTAATGATCTGCAGACAACCTAAACATCCCAGATCCCGGGCTGGACACTTCCCAACATTGTAGAAGGATGTGGTTGGTAATGTTGGAAATTCCACCTCTAAAAACATGAGTGTAGAAGTTTAATTTGACTTTACTTTCAAAAGTTATTTCCAACTGTAACGATATGCCCTAATCCCCAAAACAAATCCACCTTCCACTGAAACAGCCTAATTCCCAAATTGGACATTTCCCAATAATGTAGAAGGTCACAGGGGAGATTGTTGGAAAGCTCCCCCCCCTCAAAATTCACAACAACCTTTTAAAATTGTGTGCTTATTGTTGTTGGGTACATGCAACATTACGATGCAAATTACTACTGTGCAAATACAGACTCTCTGGGGTAACTAGACTTTAATGTCCGAGAACACAGGTGTCAAACTGGTGGCCCGGGGGCCAGATCCGGCCCGCCACATCATTTTATGTGGCCTGCGAAAGCAAATAAAAATCGCTAATTGGTGTAACTGGTGTAATACCATTGAGATATTTAGAAGCATTTTTTTGTTACCAATCCCCCTTTGAAAATAAATGTAATAGTTGAAATCATTTTTTATAGGCTGTGTTGTGTATACTGTAATTACACTGTATGAGGTAATGTTTCATTAATATGGGTTCACAGTCGCAGCGGCCCGCCGAGGGAAGTCATAACTGCGATGTGGCCTGTGACAAAAATTAGTTTGACACACCTGTCCTAGAAGGTTGTGAATCCTGTATTTACAAACTCATAAATGTGTTTGCATTGTGACCTTGTATATGTTTCACTGCTGTTGTTCTGGCCTTTCCTCCTCTGTGGCCGAGTTACAGACGACCACCGACGAGAACACCTCTGCTTCCGCGATCCGTCAAGCCCGAGCCGCGGCAGCCGTGGGCAGCGTCCTCTTCCTACCCCAGTCTCTGGCTATGTACTGGTTGTTGCTATGGGCCCTGGAGTGGATGAAACTGAACATGAGAGTGAAGGAAAAGATGCTGGACTTGCCGAGCACAAGGACGATGTAAAAGACGTGTTGGTGTGGTTCTTTGTAGACAGTGCAGTGGTTCTATTGAGGCAGGGATGCAGCAGGGAACTCATTTCAGTGCTGTTGATTTGAGACATTGCCACCCTCTGCTGGACACTCCCAACGACTGTAAGGTGAGCACAACATAGAATTGCCATTTTGTATCCTGGTGAAAATTTTGTTTATTTAAAATGTATAAATTTAGTATTCGAGGGCAAGATTTCTCAAATTTTTTCAGTCCAGGGACAGTGTAATCCAATGTAATCCTCACGGCTCTTCAACATGACTAACGTGTACCCTTAAATGCCATCGGAATTAAAAAGTTGCATATTACTACAATAACTGATATATTTAGATCAAATGAGTTGTAATGAGAATAAAGTTGTAGTTTTTCAAGAAAAATGTTTCTATCTTTACAAGAAATATATCTTTTGAGATAAATAGTTGTAACCTTATGAGAATAAAGCTGAATTTTTCCAAGCTAAAATCTTAACATTATGAGAGGTAAAGTTTAATGAGGGAAGAAAGTCATATTTATGTGATTTAAAAAAAAAAAAAAACTTTCTAAAGTAAAAAGCAACTTTATTCATGCAGTGATGTCAGATTTATGTGACGATATGTCACAATCATATCAGAGGTTTTAATTGGGCCAAAGCTAAGGTAGGTAGGAGTAATTGGTTGCAATGGTGCGCCGGTCCCCATATGTACAGTAAACATACCGTTTTTTAAAAACAGGTTAAAAACTCACTCACTCACACCCACGGATTTTTTTGTTTTTGTTTAATTTATTTTTGTTTTTAAAGGCCCTAGTTTCAGTGATCAATTTTTGCCTTACGTATCGGTGACTGGTATCCGCAGTCTTCACGAGTACCCAATACCTTGAAATAAGGCTGGTATTGGCTCGTTACTGATATCTGGTATTGGTACTGGCCCATGCGTGATTATTAAACACATGACAAATTCTGCAAAATATTCAATTCAATCAGTCAATATTACCTAATAAGAATATTGGAAAAATATGTACTCCGTTCCCTCCCACATTCCAAAAACAGACATGTTATTTTCACTTAACACTCTAAATTGTCCTTAGGGGTGAATGTGAGTGAGTGTGAGTAAGTGTAAATGTTCTACTTATATGTTCCCTGTGATTGGCTGGCGACCAATCCACTCTGTACCCTGCCTCTTGTCCGAAGTCAACTGGGATGGGCTCCAGGATGGACAGATGTCGGATGTTTTTGTTCTCGTGTAGTTGTTGGTGAACGCGCAAGGACTACTGAACAATGTCTCATCCGAAACATGACATATATGACACGCTATTGTGCGGATAAGTGCATTCTTGCAACATTTCCAAAAGAATAATAGCACGATCCAGTGAACAGACACAAATTTACAGCCGGCTATAAAACCACATGAATACACAGTGCATCATAAATAACACAGTTTATCACATTTTTTCAGTGCCTCCTACTGAGGAGATTATTTGTCTGCAGCGGGAATTTGCTTGGAAAACATTTGAGGACACATGACAAACATATGATGTTCCAGATGTGTTTCATTGTGGCAGAGGTAGTAGAAATCCCCACACAGTTGAGGTTAAGTTAAACAAGGTCAGCGTGACATGCAAATGTGCTTGTTTGCGGATAATATTTTAGTGCTTGCAGTCTCTGCTTTGAGTCAAAAAAACATGGAACACTGGTGGGCTCAGACAGGCTGGACTAAACAACGACTGACAGCTGATGAAGGCCACTTAGTGCTGGAGGAGTTCGCAATAAAAAGAAAGCACACACAGTGATGGAAATAATGATTTGATCCCCTGCTGAATATGTAAGGTTGCTGACTTACTTTTTTTTTGTTTTGTTATGGTTGTATATGAACATATTGAAGAGATTTCAAAAGACATCAGGGACAAGATTATAGACCTGCACACGCCTAGAACGGGGTACAAAACAATCAGCAAAAGGCCTTGTGAGAGGGTGACAACTGTTGGCGTGATTATTCCAACGTGGAAGACATACAAAAAGTCAGTCTGGAGCTCTAAGCGAGATCTTGCCTCATGGATTGAGGATGATCATGAGAAAGTTAAGGGAGCCACCTGAAAGTCAAAGGCAAGAACTTGTGAATGGTCTCAACGCAATTTGGACCTCAGTCACCAAGAAAACAGTTGGTAACACATGACTGTGCCGAAACAGACTTAACTGTACATCTTGCAGCATCCACAACGTTCCCCTGCTCTAGCAGGCACTAGTATAGGCCCACCTTAAGATTGCCAGTGAACATCTAAATGACTAAGCGAAAGCTTGGGGGAAAGTGCTGTGGTCAGATAAAACCAAAGTTGAGCTATTAATTTATTTTGCGCGTGAGTAAGCTGCAAAATTCAAACAATTATTCCCTCTAATGTATCTGTTCCTAAGTAAAGAACCATCGTGGCCCAGAAAGACTGACAGCTACCATTGTGTCCAAGTTAACTTTGCATGCTACACTGCATCAAAACATTTGTGGATTCCACAAGGAAAAAAACACCACAAATCAACTTTCACTATCTTAAAACTTAAAAGTGACTTTATAAAGCCATCTAAGTGTTATTTCTTTGACAGTGAAGGCGTAACTCACTGGAAAAGTATTTTTTTCCCTTTTTTTCCTCCCATCTATAAGCACTGGAAAGAGTAAAGACAGCCAGGAGCTCCTGTCTTTATTCATATCCCACACCTCATTTGTATACAGAAATACCACCGCCAGGGAAAAAAAATATAGTGTGAGAAAAGAGTTGTGAATCATGACAAATATGACAAGATCATGTTGCAACAACCCAAGTGGAGATTAATGATTGGAAGTGTGGTTTTTCTGGCAAATGTGTCAGTAATTTGTAACATACAAGTGAACCTCCAAAGTCAAATGGCAAATTTGGACTTCATGCGAAATGTCAATAAATCTTGTGAAACTTCAGTTTATTGAGCAGCTAGTATTAATTTGTGACATTGGAAACCGTCTGGCTGTTCGACTTGTACTTATTTTTATAAGAGCAAAACCAGTTGAGGCGGCACGGTGGACGACTGATTAGCACATCTCCCTCACAGTTCTGAGGACCGGAGTTCAAATCCTGGCCCTGCCTTTTTGGAGTTTGCATGCTCTCCCCGTGCCTGGGTTTTCTCCCGGTACTCCGGTTTCCGACCACATCCCAAAATATGCAGGGTCGGTTAATTGAAGACTCTAAATTGCCCGTTGGTATGAATGTGAGTGCGAATGGTTGGTTGCTTATATGTGCCCTGCGATTGGCTGGCGACCAGTTCAGGGTGTACCCTGCCTCTTGCCCAGAGATAGCTGGGATAGGCTCCAGCACGCCCTCAACCCTAGTGAAGATAAGCGGAACGGAAGATGAATGAATAATGAACATCCAATCTTTTTATCGAGTCGTTCATATTATAAAAACAGATGTGCCAGTGAATATTTTCTTTCATCCTGGTCATTTAATTCTCAGGGCATTGAATCAATCACAACTGGAATGTTCGGTTCTCATCCAAACAGGCTTCGTCAGTTCATGGAACAAGGCTTAGTTAGGACACACTAGCCAGTGTTTGTGTGGAAGACTCAACTATTTATGCTCCAACTTAGAGGCATGCCCCACACCTTTGGAATGCAAAAAAGGCGGAGAGGCATTAAGCCGCCTGGCCGAGAGGCCATTGTCAGTCCACCTAAAGTTGTGAGGTGCATTCAGTTGTAAAGTGGTCGTGGAGACTATCTAACGCTCAAGGAGGCTGTGCTGGAGGCAGAATTATTGAGTTTCTTTGGAATGGATGAAAGGACTCATTGTAAGTAGCAGATAGGTGATGTCGTAACCCCCCCTCTTCTGTTCAGTGATGTTTTTTCCACCTTTGTGTATATGGCTTCTCACACCTCTTCCCTGAATATACACATTTTTGTCCTAAAAAAAGTGCTGTTTCTCTTTGAGGTGCAGGTAAACAGCTAACCTAAGGAGTTTGAATGTCTGTGTTGTGCCATGTGTCTGCTCAGTGATTGCTTGGTTTCTCCAATGTATGTATCTGTGCATTCTTCGCTGCACTTGACCGCATGTGTCAGATTGCTTTTCTGCGTGCGTGGTGTCCGGTCTTTGGGGTGTACCAGCCTTTGTTTCAGAGTTTTACCAGGTTTGAAGTGTACGGGAATGTTGTGTTGGTTGAAAATCCTTCCGGGTTTCTCAGACAGACCAGCTCCCCGGGCGCTTCAGCTACCCCTGCTTCAGTGTGTGTGTTCACTGTCCATCCATCCATTGTCAACACTGCTTATCCTGGTTAGGGTCACGGGGCGCTGGAGCCTATCCCAGCTGACTTCGGGCGAAAGGCGGACTACACCCTGAACTGGTCGCCAGTCAGTCCCAGGGCACTGTGTTCACTGTGTTGGGTAAAATGTAGAGAACAAATTTCGTGTGCATGCATGCATGTTCATGACAATAAAGGTGATTCTTATTTTTCTTCTTCTTCTTGAGGGGTTGAGGACTAAGACCAAAGTTGGTTGAGATCCTGTCAAAGGCAAGACTTTAAGGGGTCGAGACTAAGAATAAGACTAAGGTAGATTGAGACCAAGTCAAGGCAGGTCATACACTAGTCAAGACCAAGACTTAGAGGAACTGAGATTTTTAAAAGACTAATACCATTGTAAACCAAGATCATATTAAGGCCAAGATTGGAGGGTTCGAGACTAAAACTAAGACCAAGACTTTGAGGGTTTGAGACTCAGTCTCAGACCAAGGCAGGTCAAGACCAAGTCAAGAACATGACAGGTTGAGACCAACTCAAAAGTAAGACTTTGAGAAGTCAAGACCAAGACTTGGAGCAGTTGAGATTAAGACTAGTTGAGACCGAGTCAAGACCAAGTCCAGGTTAAAACTCATACCTACAAAATGTCCTTGTTGGCAGAAATAACACAATTAATTGTAAAACCAAGACCCACCTCTAGTACTAGAACCTAATGTCACTGGTGATAAATGTGAGCATAGAGGTGTATCTAAAATTCGCTTTCTTCTGAACATTTGGAAGGTAGCTGTGTTTCTGTATAACTTCCCATCTGAACTTCCTCACCTCGTCTTTGTATGCCAAGCTCCTTTGTAAGCACTTGGTTCTCCTTTTAAAGACAAAGCCTCTCTTCTCATTCCAGAGTCTACAGATGAGCTGCTGCTGTCTTTGCATGATGTTTGCTGCATCCCAATGAGCGAGCATTCGCGAGGGGTGTGGGAGTTGAATGTCAGTCACTAGCCGGTAGAGGAAGCAAGTACTCACATGCTGTACTTTAGTAGAAGTACAGCTACTTCTGTAAAAAAAAAAGAAGACTAGTAAAAGTGAAAGTATTGATTCAACTCATACTTAAGAAAAACTAAAAAAGAGCAGACTCTGACATGTAATGTAAACAGCAAGTTGAAGATCGGGTCGAGTGCAAGAGTACCTCTTAGCCAGCAATGTCGTCCGGCTGAATGGAACCAGTGTTCACCCTTTCTTCTATCTGGCAGCATCCCATCTTCAGCAACTATCTGCTGCCCTTTTGATTAGATAGGGACGACAGAGAGGCCTATTCGCATTGAGGTCTCCGTCACGGCGAGGCTGCAAACTGCCACCACTGAGGTCATGCCTCATTAGGGGAAGCAAGGCGCTACTGTTTCCCCCGAGCGGCCTACAAAGCATAAGCAGTTAACGTCGGCTGGTTTTTCCAAGGGATCCGGCCGGGCTAGTGAGGATCAAAAGCGAGACCACCTGGAACCTGTCTTGGCACCAATCGCTGCTTGCGGAGGGTCGATGGCCTCTGGGAAAACCCACTTGTCCATTCTGATCACTGAGCATGCAGACTCTGAGTGAGGAGCCTCCTTTTCGCATCCATGCCACATTGATGCAGCGATGAGTGACCGGGAAGAGGCGACTGTTTTTGGCATCCAGACTCAGAATGTTATTTTATTTATGGATGGACAGACTGATACATCCATCGATACTTTATTCATGAAGAGGGGTTAATTGACTGTTACAGTAGTCTCCACAATGAAACAACACAAGGCAAAGAAGACATGCTGAATTATTAATAAAATAATATTAGAAATATGAAAAATGTTAAACATAGCATCTATACAAATCTTTTCAAATAGAAATAAATTCTAGATCATAATTGCAGTGTGATCTACTCCGGAAAAAGATATGTAATGAGACTAACTGCAAATCCAAAGTATTGTAGCTGGTATAGACTTGGTATAGACAACAAATGTGAGTATTTTTCATGATCGATAACAGGTGCCAAACTAGTTTTCAGTCACATGCTTAATAACACTTCAAAATGCTTAATCTATCATTATCGTTTTGACTTTCCTCCCTTTTCCTTCTCAATGGACTATTCCATCCTTTTACCGTGCAAGTGCTGACTTGATTCGGGAAGAGCAAAACAAACTTCCTGGTGTTATTGTGAGGAAAATAAGGGGGAGTTACTCCAGTGGAACGGAGAAGAGGACAAGGCGTGAGAAAAAGCAAAAATGTTTTAATCAAAAACTACCAAATGTTCCAACCTTTTTCACAGCGACAGAGAACAAAGAGCCAGACCAGACCCTCTTGCCAGTAGCAGTCGCGCTACTTTCATTATCAGCTGAGGAGGATGCGGCCGAGATAAAGTGGAGAATGACACAAGTGACGTTTTTCATCACGAAGATGAAAGTACTTTCATCTTTGTGAATACTGTAACCTACATGCTCTCGCCCGATGACACTGGCCCAAACGGCTGGAGTTTGGGGTCACAGTGCCATCGGGCGAGAGCATGTCCGTTACAATAGTCACCGAGTATTAAAGCGGTCGGAATCGTAAACCATATTAAATGTTGATTCGTGTTCTTATCAATTACAATAGAGTTCAGATGATTCACTTAAGTATTAATCCTCAAGAATGATTTTCTTTTCAGTGTGTATACGTGCACTGCAATTTATGACTTTTGTCTTATTGTCTCTTTGTTATATTTTGTGTTTTACTCATTAATTTTTTAGTTTTTTTGGAAACTGTTTTAAATTAGTTGTTGAAAGAAAACTTTTAAGTACATTAGAATGTTTTATTTTATTTTATTTATTATTATTATTTTTTTAAGATCTCCCTGCAACATACAGTGGGTATGGAAAGTTTTCAGACACCCTTAAATTTTTTACTCTTTGTTATATTGCAGCCATTCGCTAAAATCATTTAAGTTAATTTTTTCCACATTAATGTACACACAGCACCCCATATTGACAGAAAAAAAAAGAATTGTTGAAATATTTGCAGATTTATTAAAAAAGAAAAACGGAAATATCACACAGCCATAAGTATTCAGACCCTTTGCTCAGTATTTAGTAGAAGCACCATTTTGAGCTAATACAGCCGTGAGTCTTTTTGGGAATGATGCAAGTTTTTCACACCTGGATTTGGGGATCATCTGCCATTACTCCTTGCAGATCCTCTCCAGTTCTGTCAGGTTGGATGGTAAACGTTGGTGGGCAGCCATTTTCTAGTCTTTCCAGAGATGCTCAATTGGGTTTAAGTCAGGACTCTGGCTGGGCGAACCAAGAACAGTCACTTAGTTGTTCTGAAGCCACTCCTTCGTTATTTTAGCTGTGTGCTTAGGGTCATTGTCTTGTTGGAAGGTAAACCTTTGGCCCAGTCTGAAGTCCTGAGCACTCTGGAGAAGGTTTTCATCCAGGATATCCTGTACTTGGCCGCATTCATCTTTCCTTTGATTGCAACCGGTCGTCCTGTCCCTGCAGCTGAAAAACACACCCCCAGCATGATGTTGCCCCCACCATGCTTCACTGTTGGGACTGTATTGGACAGGTGATGAGCAGTGCCTGGTTCTCTCCACACATGCCGCTTAGAATTAAGGGCAACAATTTATATTTTGGTCTCGTCAGACCAGAGAATCTTATTTCTCACCATCTTGGAGTCCTTCAGGTGTTTTTTAGCAAGCTCCATGCGGGTTTTCATGCATCTTGCACTGAAGAGAGGCTTCCGTCGGGCCACACTGCCATAAAGCCCCGACTGGTGGAGGGCTGCAGTGGTGGTTGACTTTCTCGAACTTTCTCCCATCTCCCGACTGCATCGCTCGAGCTCAGCCACAGTGATCTTTTGGTTCTTCTTTACCTCTCTCACTAAGGTTCTTCTCCCCCGATTGCTCAGTTTGGCCGGACGGCCAGCTCTAGGAAGGGTTCTGATCGTCCCAAACGTCTTCCATTTCAGGATTATGGAGGCCACTGCGCTCTTAAGAACCTTAAGTGCAGGAGAATTTTTTTTTGTAACCTTGGCCAGATCTGTGCCTTGCCACAATTCTGTCTCTGAGCTCTTGAGGCAGTTCCTTTGACCTCATGATTTTCATTTGCTCTGACGTGCACTGTGAGCTGTAAGGTCTTATACAGACAGGCTTTCATAATCAAGTCCAATCAGTATAATCAAACACAGCTGGACTCCAATGAAGGTATAGAACCATTTTAAGGATGATCAGAAGAAAAGGACAGCACCCGAGTTAAATATATGAGTGTCACAGCAAAGGGTCTGAATACTTATGGCTGTGTGATATTTCATTTTTTTTAAATTTGTTTTTTTTTTAATAAATCAGCAAAAATTTCAACAATTACGTTTTTTTTATGACAATATGGGGTTCTGTTTGTACATTAATGGGGCAAAAAATTTACTTAAATTATTTTAACAAATGGCTGCAATATAACAAAGAGTGAAGAATTTAAGCGTGTCTGAAAACTTTCCGTACCCACTGTATTTACAAATGCGGCAATGTTTTTGAAAGGAAACAGTCTAAAAATATTCTGCCAAGGGGTGTAGCAAGAGCAAGTGAAAGTGTTGGAACATTTGGAGCCAGAATTCCTATTTCCTGGGCCAGTAGTGTATTTTGGCGCATATCAGAGTTTTGTGCAAGAGGAGGTCAATGTGGATGGAGAGAGAGTTCAACTTGTTTCTTTCTCTACTTGGCGAAACAAAAGAAGGAGATTCTATCTGAATCTGCTCTTTGTGGATAGAAAACACACCCAAAAAACATGTATAAGTTACAATTGTGGTTTGGTGTTTGTTTAATGTGTTACATTGTACAAAGAGGAGTATTTCGAAAAAAAAGAGACTGTTCATACTCTCTGGTTGGGAATAATGGTGATTCTTTGTTCCAAATTCACTGTAAAGCAGACCTATTATAACAATTTAAAACATTTCCCATGTGTTCTATTAACATGTCTGGGACATCCTTTCATCAAAATACCCCAACGATCAAAACTTGGCACCCTTTATTTCTTGTCTCCAGAAAATTAATCAAATGTGAAAACCCACCACCCACCCTATAACTATAGTTACCAGGTCCCTGACTGGCAACCACTATCCCTGTACCGTGATCATGTGTGGTGAGGTGCAGTGCATTAAAATTGGGGAGACTGGTGGGAGTGAGGCGAGACAGTCACAGGGCAATAATGACCTGTAACCGTCACCCCCACCCAGGCCAACCAGCTCCCCAAAGGATGTGCCAAAGTATGTGGTGCATTAAACATCTGCAGGGGTAAAGCATGGTGGGCCAGAGAGCAGGCCAGAGTGCCAGGACACCTGGCCGACTGTCCTCCCTAGCTCGACACTGCCCTCCCCCCATGGGTGTAGGATGCATTCAAACTGGAGGACCGGCAGGGCAGAGAAGGGGAGGCGACCAGACCGGAAACCAGCACAGATGTGCCAGCACCTGACCCGGTGCCCACCCCAACATTCCCAGTGCCAGTCCCCCAGGGGACCCTGAATGAGATGTAAATGTGTGAAGTATGTACAGTGTGTGAAGTAAGAGGCTAGACACCTGCAGGTCCGGCCCGGGCCGACCGGCTGGCAGAACACGGTGAAAAGAGGAGCAGCACCCCCCATGAGGGCAACACGGACACAACCAGACGCAAGTTGTGGAGGTGGAAACAGGCCCAGCATCCCCAGAACCCCACATTGCAGATCCAGGTTAGGGGTTCAAGTGCATGCAAGTGACCCTATGGCGTGCAAAGGGGTCTAAAATGAGAAGATATGATTTGGTCAGATTACATTACATTTAACTTGCAAATTACATTAAATTACATTTCTGGATAACATTCTTTCCCATCCAAACAGAATCAATCAATTATCAGACTTGCACTGACAGTAGTGAGGCAGCAGAACCAGTCAATGCAAGACCTCGTCTAAAAATCTCTGTTCTTCTAATAGCCAGCTAACTAATATTGTAGATAGAGATGAAACAGAATCATGATTAGCATCGCCGATATCTTGCATTTGCTTATCCTGCCATAACAGGCAGAATAATAGTTATTCAATTTTGTCTCAATTGAACCTCATTGTACTAAATACAGCCAAAGACAATTTGATCAAATTTTCCAGTCAAACATCTTTGGAAGCATAAAGATGCTTATTTGTTTATTTTGACATGATCACCTTGAGTGTGGTCGTTAAAACTTTGAAATCCTAGCTTGGGTGTCAATGTCAATCTAGATAATGTATATTCTGTTTAAGATTATAGTGCCACCTGTTGCCTTCCAATTGACTATTTTTTTGTTTTGTTTACCCTGGAGAAAGGAAAAGTATTATGGATTTCTTACTCACTCCTATGACAAGACAGCAGAATGTGGTTATTTTCCTACCATATTTTCTAACCTCAAGCATCTAACCAACGTGACATCACAGAAGAAATGACCCTGTGCTTTTATGGCTTTCCATCTCAGAAATGCCGTTTCGGGCCAGCTTGCATATTTGTGTGGGAACTACCCCCGGCGGACTACTTTTCACAGCCATTTAATTTTCACGACCTATTCTAATGTAGGTGCTTTTGAGTGGTTGTGAGAAAGCTGCCAGAAGAGGAGGCAGAGGGACACGACTATGGCTGCTTTTCGGAGTGGACCAAAAGTTAGAAGAAGACGAAGTGGTCCTGGCAAGAAGTCCTGGTTGCTGCAATTGAAAACTGGCTAATCATCGTAATTTGGCTATGTAGTGTCTATGAGGCTCTGTTGACGTCAAAGTCAGTTAAAGTTATTTAACCACCACACTCAAGATGATCATGACAAAATAAACACATCTTTATATGCTTCCAAAGAGTGAGTGAATTGTTCCTCCATTTGTTTAAATGGAAAATCTGATACAATTATTTTAGGCTGTATTTACTACAATAGGGTTAAGTTGACACACAATTGAATCAATATTGTTCTGCTTGTTAGGCAAGGAAAGCAAACGCATGAAATCAGACACGCTCAGATCCAAATCAGGACGTGGATAAAAATCACATAGAATTCTAACAATGTGATGGCAGTGTAAGCAAACAGGTTAAATTCAGTGGAACCTCGGGCTACGAATTTAATTTGTTCCGTGACGCCGTTCTCGAACTAAAATGTTCACAAATCGAGGTAATGGTTCCTATTGAAATGAATGCACATGCAATTAATCTGTTCCAGCCACAGAAAAACTTTAGATTTACCTTATTTTGATCATGGTGTGGTTAAAAATAAAAACTGTTGTAGAGAAATAGTTGAAAATCATTTCTGATGATTAAATAACTGGGTTCGCTTGCAAGTTACAGTGCAGTGTTCTGAGCCTTCCATGGCCATGCCAAGACTTGGTAAACCAAATAACTATTTAACCCCAGCTATTTTTTTTTTTTCATTGCTCATAAACCTAATTATATACGCTGTCCTTACCAGTCAGGCATCATCAAAATCAAGCACCAATTGTTATACAGGTACAGTATGTCCAATGTTTGTGCAATGGCTGATTGATTTTACATCACAATTGCTTGTTCTTCACCCTTAGACAGTTTGCATGTTGGTTACACCTCCAACTATTGTAAATGTGGTGAGACAAAACCCAAAGCTGAAAGTGAGCATAGACATTCAGTGATATTTATTGTTTGAATAATTAGTTTAATAGGACCCAAATGGTCAACAAAACACTTTTGCTCACATGAAAAATTGGGTGACTTCAAACAGTAGTTGCTATGTATCGAAGTTGTGTATGACATCAAGATGTAAATACCTGGTACTAAAAGATGAAATGTTCAACTCTTTTGATCTCAAGCAAAAATGTTTTCACTCTACAGCATCCGACGATGGCTGTCAGACTTTCTCATGATTTTTCTCTGCTTTTCTCTGTCATTTTAAAATAGTTCCTGTCCTTCGTCCACATAGTGTTCACTTTTTAGATGAACTGACCGCACAAGACTTCGTTTGCAAATGAACCGAGACCACCTGTTTAAGCGATCTTGGTTCATATGTTTGGTGCATACCACGGTCCAAAGGGTTCACACTTGATGAATGATCGTGGAAATGGTACTGAAGTGTCTCGGTCCGTATGATTAATGCACACCGATGTTCGAAGGGCTTAGAGCTTGATTTTTATCAGAGAAATCCCACCCATAGTTCACTTTCAAACGGATCAAGACCACCTCTTTTAGTGGTCTCTGACTGTATGGTTGGTGCACATAAGGGTACGAAGAATTGAAGTGGTCCTTCTCCATATGTTTGGTGCACACCAATGTTTGAAGGGTCTTAAAGATGTCTTGGTTTGTAGGTTTTCTACACACCCGGGTTTAAGGGTTCTCACTAGATTGTTATTCGAGAAATGGCACAAAAGAATGTTTGCAAATGGCCCAAGACCACCTCTTAAGCGGCCTTGGTCCATGTGTTTGGTGCACACCAGGGTTTGAATTGTTGAAGTGGTATTGAAGTGGTCTCAGTCCATATGTATGGTACACACCATCGGTTCTAATTTTTTTTACACTTGATTTAACGATCGGAAAGTTACCATTATTGATTGATGGAGCAAAACCACCTCTTGAAGTGTCTTGGTTCATGTTCGGTGCACTCAGGGTTCGAAAGGTTGAAGTGGTCTTGGTCTGTAATGTTTGGTGCACATCACGGTTGGAAGAGTTCACACTTGATTGTTATGACAGGAATTGCACCAGAGATTGTTCGCAAATGGAGCAAGACCACCTCTCAAGCCGTCTCGGTCCATGTTTGGTGAGCCCTGGGGTTCAAAGAGTTCACACTTGTCTTGTGAACTTTTTTGATCCCTGGTTGTTTTACTGCTGCAAACCTTCCCCTCTATCAGCCTGACCTGGACCACGCCGAAGGGAACCGCGATTTGGCCAACTACAACACTCTCCATGGTGGGCCTGAGGACCTGTAAATTTCACTGGCTGCACTCGAACTCAAACCAAAGTGATCCAACGGTACTCCCTCAAACTGGGTGCAACAGAGGATTTGGCATACCCCACGACAGTCTCTGCAGGGTCCCATAAATTTGTTGGTGCTGCGGCTAGGGTAATGTTGCGTAAAACTTCGCCTAAAATCTCATCCCTGGTAGCCTATTAATGGGCTCTTTCACGCCTGAGCTACTCTCAAAAGCCTTTCATTATTTGTGCGCCATTTAGTTTGGTGTGTACAGACGTGAGATTCCTTAGGTCATACACTTTCCAGTCCTCTAAATGTGGCTGTAGCCTACAGTGTTAGGAGGCAAACAAGTGATCAACTAAACTATAGGGTGTATAGATGTCTACTTTTGCTTTTTTTTGGCTGGGATTCAAAAATTATCAATTATCTTAGTCTGTATTGCAAAAAAAAAATATCCCTATTTATTGTGGGAGTACGGTCTGGATACAATATGGAGAGGCCAGAAAAAACAACATTTGTTTTATAGTTTAAGCCGTAATATACCCCTCCCACTCGTTGTAATCACATTGAAAAATATTTATACACACTTTTTAAACACACTGTAAATGTTTCTATAGAATAACAAAAGAAAATTGCTGGGTTAAATAGAAAAATACACGATATAGCAGGACTACAAAAGGTGGAGGCGGATTACTGTATTCATTTAACTTTTGCTAAGCCACACCCCGAAATGGAGACCGACCAATCACAGCACAAGAAAGGACTTGGATACTTTCCTGGCGGAGCTTGGTTGGATCCAGTGATACCTTTGCTCTTTTAAGAGGCAATTATACTTAAAATGGACAGCTGTGGCTCAGTTGGTAGAGCGAGTCGTCCAGTGACTGAAGGGTCATTGGTTGGAATCCCGGTTCTGACTGTCCGCTGTCAAAAGTGTCCTTGGGCAAAACAATGTACCCTAAATTGCCCCAGTGGGCCTGCCATGAGCGCTATCCATGGCAGCAGCTCCTCATTGGTGTATGAATTGGTGAATGTAACTTTATAAAGCACTTTGGGCAGATAAAGCGCTATATAAGTGCACTCCATTTAAATGACTTTCTCGGAGCACCATGCAAATTGATATTCACTTATCTGCTCACATGCATGTAGTCAGTAGTCATGCAGTCATTTAAGCCTCCCGCAGCACTTTGGGCTCCTCCATTGTTGACCTGTGAGCAATCTGTAGACAGTTTAAGTGACTCATAAGCTCTTTCTGGGAAATTCATCCAATCAAGACTTCAAAGAAGTTCCTCATATTTAACAACTCACAAGCCAAATAAAGCCGTTAATTCAATTACCATTATTTTCTATGGAGGAAAATTGTCTTACTGTACCATACTGTATATGCAAAAAAATTTGCGATTTCAAAACTTTAATTAATCTGTCCCCTGGGGCCAACTGTCGCCATCACAAAACTTTAATTAACTGTACAAGCAATGTTTCAAAGAAAAAATTTAAAGGGTCCTGTTATGCAAGTGTAAAATCAAGTTGACTGCTGGTTATAAGGTTTACATTTCAAATTTTGGAATTTAAGAATTAAAATTTTGAATTTTCAGTGTTAAATTTAATTTTGTTTTTAGTTTATTTTTAAAACTCAGTATTACAAAGTTTATTTTTTTCTTAAAATCAATATGTAAATTTTTTGTTTAAAAATGATTTATAGTATATATAATATATAATGTAGGTGAATATATGTGTATATGTGTATATATATATATATATGATTTGAAAATCAATTAATATGTTATTTTATCATTTTTACTTCATTTGAAATATTAAGATATACTGCTACCAGTCAAACTTTTGACTGGTAGCAGTACATGCCAATTCTTTCAAGTTTTTTTTTTTTTTTTTTAATTGAAAGTCAGTTAGTTCAAGTCCAATGAATAGCCACACAGTTATGGGAACTTTCACAACAGTTGGGAAGTACTTTCTGAAGAATATTTGATTTATAGTTTAGAGATAATGCCACAAGTGTGTTCAGCTGTTGTTTCTGCCCAAGGTGGCTACGTTAATGATTCACAGGTTAACAATACATTTGTTTGTAGATTGATTACATGATGTCTTGTGTAATTTTAATGGTTGTTCTGTGTTTTCATTTCAGATTAAGATGAGAAATTGAACTGCCTAAATTTCAATTTTAAAAAAGCTGGAAAAAATGGGGTGTTCTAAAAATGCTCACCAGTAGAGTATAAAATGTGTATATTAGATAATTTGACACTTTTTAAAAAATGTATTTTTTAAAATGTAAAAAGTTATACAGTATAAAATGTGTATTCAAAGTGTCCCTTCCGTCAGTTTTCTTAATTTTTCACTGTTGACAGTTAATTTCTGGAAGAAAAATATCTGATAGCACCACAACCCTAGACAAAAATTTTGCGCAGGGGCCCTCCATTAAGGTGCTGTAAAATGTTTAATTTTGCATTTTACGTTTAATTTGAAACATTAACAACATTAAGGTATGTACAATGTGTATTTTTTTTGTTTTATATATATATATATATATATATATATATATATATATATATACACATCCATCCATCCATTTGCCGTACAGCTTATCCTCACTCGGGTCGCGGGCGGGCTGGAGCCTATCCCAGCTATCTTCGGCCGAGAGGTGGGGTACACCCTGAACTGGTCGCCAGCCAATCACAGGGCACATAAAAAAACAACCATTCACTCTCACACCTACGGGCAATTTAGAGTCTTCAATTAACCTACCATGCATGTTTTTGGGATGTGGGAGGAAACCGGAGTGCCCGGAGAAAACCCACGCAGGCACGGGGAGAACATGCAAACTCCACACAGACGGGGCCGGGATTTGAACCCCGGTCCTCAGAACTGTGAGGCAGATGTGCTAACTAGTTGCCCACCGTGTAGACACACACACACCATGTGTATTTTTTAATTTCTAATTTAAATTTTTTTATTTATATACAAAATGTAAATGCATATATTTTTTTAGATCTCATAATGTCTTCATACCTTAACGCCAAGCGAATCACCATCAACCTCTCCGTGTCATAAGTGATTCTTTTCTGTCTGGATCAATACTGCATGACAACGCTGCACTGGAAAAGGAAGAAATTAGGAGGGAAAGATTTTCCTGGCGATGGGACAGCTAACTGCTGGCTAATCTATACACGCCAGCTTTAACTAACAAGAGAGGACCACGACACCACCCAGTTTTCATCCAACGTCCATGACTCACTGGGCTGTTTATAGCCTTTTACTTCACTTCTGGCTAAGTACGTCCCTCTTCAGTTCCAAAGATACAAGACAAGAAAATACACAACAAGTGTAATCTGAGCTGGTTCTCTTGGGAATTTAGTAGGATTTTTACGAGAAAGACGTTCACAATCAAAGATGGCACTGCCCGTCCATTTGTATTTTTCTTACAGTATGTAAGTATGAGGGTAATTTTCATAGAATTTGATCAATAACGGTGAAGACATACCCCACTAAATTTAATTTTGAAAATCAGTTAATTTTACTGATATTAGTATTTGAATTATTGGCAGTAGTTATCATTGTAAATGAAATAATAGCTCCTCAGAAAAAAACGTTTTTTAAAAAATATTATTCAAAATTGTAATGCAAAAATTTCTTTACCGTAATGTGTCTTAAATGAATTTCATGATTTGCAACATGTTTTCTGACGATGCTAATTATATTTTCGGATATTTAGAATTTTTATTGTATTGCTTAGTGTGCCTTTTGTGTGTAAACTAACGCAAATGCATCTGAGTGTCTTCAGAGTTCTTTTACAAACGGTCCTCTATGTTACTCAAGCTGTCTTTAGTGTTAAAGCCACTCATAGAGCCTCATTATGTTGTTGCAATACACCAGAAGGATCTGTAATCTGAAGTGCCAGCCATTTTGCATTCAAATAATCGCAGACAGGAAAATAGATGGCATTTTTTTTGTGTGAGCTATGTATGAATTTGTGAAACAATTACGTCTTTACCGTTAATAAAATTGTATAAAGACAAGAGTTTAATTGGGTTTAATGAGTAGTTACAATCATTAATGCACTCGTATCCACAGTGTTTGAAGGGCAATACATGCAAATTGTCCAACTCACATGGTTGCTATGTCTGTGCCCTTATGCACTTTTGCCTTTGCCGTTAGGCAAGAAGTGTATTTCAGTGGTCCACCACCATTTGCTCTATCAATGGGTTGGTATGGGGTTTTTCCCCATACCACTTTAAGAAATCTTGTAGCTACCATAAAATTAGTGTATTATCTCTTGATTGTCTTTACGGCCAAACATTTTAAATCAATATGTTTTTGAAAATAGGACTTCAAACATGGCTGTTTTAGCGTGGGAAACATTTACACATATAAAACCAAAGTGGAATAAAAAAACTAAATACATAAAATAAGTGCCTGTATAGTTGACATAGCTTTTGTGTTTTTAAACATGAAATCCCTTCACCTGGTGTGAGCTAAACTAAAACTTCTCTTTGTAAAAACCGTGATGAGCAAAACTGCAAATTAGTCAGTCAGTCATAAAATACAAAGTTTATTTCTAAAATACTGGATGTCGTGATGCCTTATGAATGTTTAAGCACGGGTTTGAGGAGCAAATATATTTTAAAAAATGTATTTAAAGCTTCAGCGACTTTGACATGAGTTGCGAGTGGACCTAACAATAAGTTCAACATTTAAAGGGCCAGCAACACGTCTTGCGGTAAGGTGATACTCAGCGTGAGCGCCAATATGGCAAACACATTGTCAGCATCCTGGGCACGTCATTTCAAAAGTGATAAATCTTGTCTTTGGAGGGGAAACGATTCCAAAGAAAAAGAAAAAATCTGCTATTCACTTGGCATTTTAAGATTTTATAAGGTTGAATAATTGTGATAAAATGCTGTATGCCTGATGTTTATGACAGCGAAGCAGCAGGCTGCGAATGTAAAAATTATTGATTTCACCTTTTGTTACTGTGCCATCAATCAGATGAACTCGCACGAAAATATTGCATACATAAGATGTACGTACATGCTAACACCCGATTTCCAAACTACCTAAGCACACAGGCCTACTGTATACAGAGGAGGACATAAGAACAAAACCCAATTCCAGTGAAGTTGTGACATTTTGTAAAATGGGAATCAAAACAGAATACAATGATTTGCAAATAATTTTCAACCTATTTTCATTTGAATACACGATAAAGACATGATATTGACTATGTTTGCCCCGCTGGAACCCCTGTTTCACACATCCATTTATTGCAGATGGTGTACAGGATAATGTGTAACCAATGCCATCGTTATGTTTTGCAAAAATTCCATTGCGACGGTCTTGAGACAGCTCTCTGCTCTTACCCATCATGAGAAGTGTCTTGACTCACACTTTGGGAATGATACTCTTTTGTAGGCCATCAATTAGGACTGAACCAGCTGATATTCATTTGGACTGAGAAGGGGCTGGATTGCTGTTTAGTCATTGATAGATTTTTGGTGTTGTCTTGGCTTTCCATGCCTTTTTGCACCTCCCTTTTTCCCTGTGTCATTTCACATTTTTCAAAAACAACTTAATTTCTGATGTTATTTGTTCTACTGTCTTAGTATGTATGGATTACTTGGGTTGTTCCCAACATCTGGTGAAAATTTCATGTGAATAGCACCTTTGGAAATATGAAAAAAAGAAAGAAAGAAAAATGGTGACGTGTCAAATAATTTTTTCAGCCGCTATGTGTGTGTGTGCGTGTGTGTGTGTGTGGGTGTATATATATATATATATATATATATATATATATATATATATATATATATATATATATATATATATATATATATATCCATCCATCCATCCATCCATCCTGAGCCGCTTATCCTCACAAGGGTCGCGGGAGTGCTGGAGCCTATCCCAACTATCATTGGGCAGGAGGTGGGGTACACCCTGAACTGGTTGCCAGCCAATCGCAGGGCAGACATAAACAAACAACCATTCGCACTCACATTCACACCTACGGGCAGATGTAGACCAGGGAAACAAAAGACTGGGAAAGTTGAGCAAGGCTCAAAAAACAGTTGCAATCCTTGAGTTAAACACTGTAATATCTGTAACTTTGAATGCGTGTGCTTCAAAAGGCAGGGCCTTGCCTGTTGAATGACATCAGAGTCAGTGAATAACACTGTAGAGTTGGCCGCATTGACTCAGGATAGCGCTGGCTGTTAAGTGGCTAACCGTTAGCCAGTCTGCGTGTTGAATTACTCGGTGTAAATTGTGGCCACTGGCAGCTCTTCAATGAATGTGCTTATTACGTGTTTGTTTTCTTATCGTTTGTTCAATAAAGCGATTGAAAGTGCAACTGGTGGCTGTGTTTATCCTTAACCACCTGTGGAGGAATTGGAAAATCTGTTCTAACTAGTGGTGGTAGGGTATATTAAATTCGCTAACTGTTTTTACTTTTTGCTTAGGCCAGTTCTGCTTTCTAGAAGACACATTGGACTTTATCGTCTTTTTTAAGTCTGAAATGATCCCAAACTTTGGACATTCTCTGTCTTTTACGCACTATTTCCTACTGGCTCGTGCTTGTTGCTATGTGAGTATGCAGAAATGGTCCTTGCTGAAAAATTCAGCAATATAAAAGTGTAAAAAATGTGCGATACAGTGAAACTGCAAAAAGTGAACCGTGATATGGCGAGGGATGATTGTACATTGTTTACCTCAGAGCAGTCAAAGGTGTATCTGTTGATTTGACCGTGTTATCCAGAGCCTGGATTTATCAGAGTTCGTGTCAAGCATTTGTCTTCAACTGAGTGCCGGGTGATGTGAACTTGAAATAAAATCTCAATTTATTTATTTATTTTTTTTTTTTTTGAGAACGCTCTCAATTCCATTTCCCCCCCACGTACCTCAGGTCAAAAGTTTCCATGATGTCGATAAATAACTTTTGCTACGTATAAATATAAATCTGGAAATATTCAGTGCAATTGAGTCAGTGATTGGCTCTTTTCTTGTCATATGGATAACTATATGAAAATGATTCTGCTTATTTTGTTTGTTACTTAGTGGGAATTAAACTCACAATTTGACTTTTCTGAAAAAAGTTCCTAAAAGGTTTGGAAAAGTGACTAACTTGGCAATGCTGACTGTTTTTTGTAAACTAGCTCTTCGCTGCTTGCAGCCATATCATTAGTATAAGCAGTGCACATCAGTGAGGAAGTATGAGCTTTGAACTTAGGAAGCTGCTAAAATAAATAAATAAATAAATAAATAAAAAAGAAACAATGTAAAAAAATGAATTCACCAGAGATCAAGACACAGCACAGACCTAGCTACGGATCGGAGCTAGGCCTCATGTTAGAATTTTAATGTTAGCATTATGGTTAATGAGCTAACATTAACATTATTAGTACCATTATTTTACAGATCATAGTGGGCCTACACTTAACTTGGATTAAATTGACTATGCAGACAACCATCTTCATACAGAGCCTTCTCCAACACATAATTGATAATGAATCAACACGGTGATGTTGTCTTGATGTTTATAGTCATGTTCTGAGGAATGCTGAAATTCAGAATGCTAAAAGCAGGTGACTGTCTCATTCTAATCAGATGTATGTATTTAGACAGTTGGACTGTTGAGTTGAGTGCTGTTAAAAGCAAAAAGATAAGAGTATCCTGCATGATCGAGTTTCTGCCAGGGTTCTTTCTTGGCAGCACATTTTTGGCAGATTTGGTTTATTATGCATGCAAAATTGCTGTCTTATCCCACTTGTAGCAGATGTCTGGCCACCACATGGAGGTCTTGACTCTCACATTGCATTGACTCAGGACATTTGATTCAGGACATTTGTTCCCAGCGGTGTATGTATGTTTAGGCAGTGATGAATCATTCTTGGTACTTGAACTCACTTTAGTGGTTGTAACTGTCTGCTCTTTCGAAGAATCCTTTCTAGTTCTCAGAGGAGTTGTACAGATAGAAAAACTGTCAAGTTTTGGCTAAAGTGGACTTGGTTCTATTAAGTTTATCGCCGTTAAAAGAAAAAATGTTTCCTGGAGGGACAGTGTATATGATGAAAAAGGAGGGGACCCGGGACAGAGCCCTGCGGCATGCTCGTGGAAATGGGAGAGGGAACAGAAATTGATGGATCATTCTAGTTGCTTGAGATTGGTTTGAAGCCTGAAATTTTTTTGACATTTCTATTTTCCCGCAGGTGTTGTCATTTAGAATAGAAAAAATTTCCGATTTAGCTTAACTGGACCTCTCTGGGTTGTCGTTGTTAAGATGAAAATGTTGCCAAGAGGGACAGTGTTGATGATGGCGCCTAACCGAGTGGTCGCCTTAGTAACATGCTCTCTAGTACTGTCTATGTTTTTGTGTTTTTAGTTAATCCTTGGAGACATCACGCGATTTACTTCAGAATCAGAATCAGAATCAGAATAATCTTTATTTGCCAAGTATGTCCAAAACACACAAGGAATTTGTCTCCGGTAGTTGGAGCCGCTCTAGTACAACAAACAGTCAATTTACAGAACACTTTGGGGACATAAAGACATTGACAAAAAACAATTGTGCAAAAAGATGCAGAGTCCTCTAGCACTTAGAGCAGTTCGAACGACTAATATTGCAATAGTCCGGTGCAATGACCATTGTGCAAAGGGCGCTGAGACTTCAAGGAGTGTATGCGGTTTAAAGTGACGAGTAGTGCGATCATCTGGGACAATGTTGGTTGTGCAAATGTTACACATACTCCTCAATCAGTGTGCAAATGGAGCAGATGCTACTCTGGCATGAGTGGCCAGTATATGCAAATAGTGCAGCATGGCGAGACAACTACAGTGAGTGCACGAGTAATACATAATTGGCCCCACAGAAATGTGACAACGAACTCAAGTAAAAAAATTGCCAGCTTGTTGTAATGGAATTATAGGTTAGGTGTTTAAGAAGTTGATCGCAAGAGGGAAGAAGCTGTTGGAATGTCTAGTAGTTCTAGTTTGCGTTGATCGGTAGCGCCTACCTGAGGGAAGGAGCTGGAAGAGCTGGTGACCGGGGTGAAGATGGTCCGAGAGGATTTTGCACGCCCTTGTCTTAGTTCTGGCAGCGTGCAAGTCCTCAATGGTGGGTAGGGGGGTACCGACAATCCTTTCAGCAGTTTTGATTGTCCGTTGCAGTCGGAGTTTGTCCTTTTTTGTAGCAGCACCAAACCAGACTGTGATGGAAGAACACAGGACCGATTCGATGACCGCTGTGTAGAACCGTCTCAGCGGCTCCGGTGGCAGGCCGTGCTTTCTCAGAAGCCGCAGGAAGTACATCCTCTGCTGGGCCTTTTTGAGGACGGAGTTGATGTTGTTCGCCCACTTCAGGTCCTGAGAGATTGTAATTCCCAGGAACTTGAAGGTCTCGACGGTTGACACAAGGCAGCTGGACAACGTGAGGGGCAGCTGTGGCGAAGGATGCCTCCTGAAGTCCACGATCATCTCTACCGTCTTGAGCGTGTTCAGCTCCAGGTTGTGTCGCCCGCACCACAGCTCCAGCCGCTCCGCTTCCTGTCGATATGCAGACTCGTCACCGTCCTTGATGAGGCCGATGACAGTGGTGTCATCTGCAAACTTCAGGAGCTTGACAGTCGGGTTCGCTGAGGTGCAGTCGTTCGTGTAGAGAGAGAAGAGCAGCGGAGAGAGGACACAACCTTGGGGCGCCCCAGTGCTGATGCTGCGTGTGGATGAGGTGGCCTCCCCCAGCCTGACCTGCTGTGTCCTGCCCGTCAGAAAGCTGTAAATCCACTGGCAGATCGCAGGTGAGACGCTGAGCTGGAGAAGCTTGGTTGAAAGGAGTTCAGGGATGATGGTGTTGAACGCTGAGCTGAAGTCCACGAACAGGATCCTCGCGTAGGTCCCTGCACTGTCGAGGTGTTCTAGGATGAAGTGCAGTCCCATGTTGACTGCATCATCCGCAGACCTGTTCGCTTGGTAGGCAAACTGCAGGGGGTCCAGCAGCGGACCTGTGACACTCTTGAGGTGGTCCAGCACGAGACGTTCAAAGGACTTCATGACCACAGATGTCAAAGCGACAGGCCTGTAGTCATTCAGACCAGAGATTGCAGGTTTCTTGGGGACTGGAATGATGGTGGTGCGTTTGAAGCAGGATGGAACTTCGCACATTTCCAAAGATCTGTTAAAGATCTGAGTGAAGACTGGAGCGAGCTGGTCCGCGCAGACTTTGAGGCAGGATGGGGACACATGGTCCGGTCCTGTTGCTTTGTTAATCTTCTGTTGTTTGAAGATGCGTCTCACATCCTGTTCATGGATGGTTAACGCAGAAGTCAGAGGTGTGGTTGTGGTCGCGGGTGCGGCCGGGTGGGTGTGTGGAGTGAAACTGTCCTTTTCAAATCTGCAATAGAAGGTATTCAAGTCGTTGGCTAGTGTGCTATTGTTCTCAGCTTGGGGGGATCGTCGCTTGTAATTAGTCAGACTGATTTCGAGTCGTTCGCGCTAAACTGTTTTTCCAACTTTGCTGCATAGATCCTCTTTGCAATGTTAATTTCTTTAGTAAGCTGGTTTCTAGCTCGATTATACAGGGCCCTGTCCCCGCTCTGATATGCATCTTCCTTAGCTTGGAGAAGCTGCTTAAGTTTAGCAGTGAACCACGGCTTGTTGTTGTTGAATGTCCGAAATGATTTTGTTGGTACACAAACCTCTTCACAGAAACTGATATAGGATGTGACAGTGTCCGTATATTCATCCAGGCTGCCAGCTGAATTTTCAAAGACACTCCAGTCTGTGCAGTCTAAACAGTTTTGAAGTTCCATCTTTGCTTCATTGGTCCACTTTTTGACTGTTTTCACTGTAGGCTTCGCACATTTAAGTTCTTGCTTGTACGTCGGTATTAAGTGAATTAGGCAGTGATCAGACGAGCCCAGGGCTGCACGAGGTATAGCACGGTATGCGTTTTTTACCGTAGTGTAGCAGTGGTCTAAAGTATTATTTTCCCTGGTAGGACAGTCGTTGTGCTGCTTGTATTTAGGGAGTTCGTGGTTGATTTTAGCTTTGTTAAAGTCCCCGAGAATAATGAGGGGTGAGTCAGGGTATTTTTTTTCAATTTCGTTGACCTGTTCGGCGAGCGTTAGCAATGCGGCGCTCGTGTTAGCTTGCGGTGTAATATAGACTCCAGCCAGTATAAACGATGCAAACTCACGTGGCGAGTAAAATGGTTTACAGTTCAGAAACAGCGACTCCAAATGCGGGCTGCAGTGTGTGCTGAGCACCGTGACGTCCATACACCATTTTTCGTTTATATGGAGGCATATCCCGCCGCCCTTCGTTTTTCCCGATGATTCCATGTCGCGGTCCGCTCGATGAATGTTGAAGCCGGGAAGCGTGACGGCGCCATCGGGTACAGCGTCGCAAAGCCAGGTCTCCGTGAAGCACATGGCCGCGGAACGTCCGAAGTCTTTACTGGTCTTTAACAGAAGATGAAGCTCGTCCATTTTGTTGTGTAGGGAGCGTACATTCGCGAGGTGGATCGACGGGAACGCCAATCTGTGTCCTCTCTTGCGGAGTTTCACCTGAATGCCGGCTCGTTTTCCTCTGTGGCGCCGCTTCCGCATCCATGCGCCGAAAACCGCGGACGCCGCTCCGGTGAGTAACTCGGGGAAAAAACTGAGCGGACTTTCGAAAGTTGGTGACAGAAAGTCCGGAGTAGCCTCCTTGATGTTTAGCAGGTCTCCCCCTTGTGTAAGTGAGTCGTGTAAGGTCTCCAAAGACGGACGAAAAACACAAAAACAAAGACAATACTAGAGAGCGCGTTACCGAGGCGGCCACACTGGTAGGCGCCATCTTGGAACTTACGCAAGGGAAGACTTGCTAAGCATTGTGGAGTTTACTTCGGACTTTCTTTCACCAACTTTCACAAACCAGCTTAGTTTTCTTCTTTCTTTCTGCCTCAAAGTCTGCGTGGACCAGCTTCCTCAAGTCTTCACAAAGATCTTCAATAGATCTCTGGAACTGTGTGAAGTACCATTCGGTTTCAAACGCTCCACCATCATCCCAGCCCCAAGAAACCTGCAATCTCGGGTCTAAATGACTACAGGCCTGTCACCCTGACATCTGTAGTCTTGAAGTCCTTTGAACGTCTCGTCCTGGACCACCTCTAGAGCGTCACCAGTCCCCTGGTGGACCCTCTGCAGTTTGCCTACTGAGCAAACGGGTCTGTGGATGACGCAGTCAAGATGGGACTGCACTTTATCGTACAACACCTCGTCAGCGCGGGGTACGCGAGGATCCTGTTCGTGGACTTCAGCTCAGCGTTCAACACCATCATCCCCAAACTCCTCTCCTCCAAGCTGCTCCAGCTCAGCGTCTCGTCTGCCGTCTGCCAGTGGAGTTACAGCTTCCTGACGGGCAAGACACAGCAGGTGAAGCTGGGGGACACCAGTATCTGCACCATTTGCACAATTGACACTGTTCCAGATTATTGCACACCTAGTCACTTTAAACTGCTTAAAATTGTTGAAGTCTCTGCGCCATTTGTACAATTGTCATTGTACCAAATTATCGTTCAATTAGTCATTTCAAACTGCTCTAAATTGCTAGAGGACTGCATCAATTGCACAATTGTAAAAAAAAAAAAAATTGTATCAGCATTACCACACTACCGGTAACTTTTCATTGCTCAGTGATTCTCCATATTGTTGTATGGTTTTTTTTTGTCTCAAAAGTATTTTCTGTCCATTGGCTGTCTGTTGTCGTACTAGAGTGGACCAAAAAGTGGACCAATGAAGCCAAGATGGAACTTCAAAGCTGTTTAGACTGCACAGACTGGAGTGTCTTTGAAAATTCAGCTGGCAGCCTGGATGAATATACGGACACTGTCACATCCTATATCAGTTTCTGTGAAGAGGTTTGTGTACCAACAAAATCATTTCGCACATTCAACAACAACAAGCCGTGGTTCACTGCTAAACTTAAGCAGCTTCGCCAAGCTAAGGAGGACGCATATGAGAGCGGGGACAGGGCCCTGTATAATCGAGCTAGAAACCAACTTACTAAAGAAATTAACATTGCAAAGAGGATCTATGCAGCAAAGTTGGAAAAACAGTTTAGCGCAAACGCGCTAAATCAGTCTGGCATGCATTCCAATTGCTGACTAATTACAAGCGAAGATCCCCCCAAGCTGAGAACAATAGCACACGAGCCAACGACTTGAATACCTTCTACTGCAGATTTGAAAAGGACAGTTTCACACCACACACCCACGCGGCCGCACCCGCGACCACAACCACAGCTCTGACTTCTGCGTTAAGCATCCATGAACAGGATGTGAGACGCATCTTCAAACAACAGAAGATTAACAAAGCGGCAGGCCCGGACCATGTGTCCCCATCCTGCCTCAAAGCTCAGCGTCTCGTCTGCCGTCTGCCAGTGGATTTACATCTTTCTGACGGGCAATTTTTTGACTTGAGTTCGTTGTCACATTTCTGTGGGGCCAATTATGTATTACTCGTGCACTCGCCATGCTGCACTATTTGCATATACTGGCCACTCATGCCAGAGTAGCATCTGCTCCATTTGCACACTGATTGAGGAGTATCTGTAACATTTGCACAACCAACATTATCCCAGATTATCACACTACTCGTCACTTTAAACCGCATACACTCCTTGAAGTCTCAGCGCCCTTTGCACAATGGTCATTGCACCGGACTATTGCAATATTAATCATTCGAACTGGTCCAAGTGCTAGAGGACTCTGCATCTTTTTGCACAATTGTTTTTTGTCAATGTCTTTATGTCTCCGACCACTCTACCAACTGAGCCATATGCCCCCTCATATGTGGATCTGTTGTTTCAGTACCGACCGCATCTCATGATCACATGCTCATTCACGCAGATGTAGTTCAGATCACGACCACTGTAATGTTTCTTTCGCAGTACTTTATCAAATTAACTTCCATATAATGTGGGTTGTTGTCTGGTATTTGAAAAAAATACTGTTCAGAATGCAGTGGATGGCTACGTTGTTGTTTTCATTCTGTCCCAAAATTTTTAACTTTACCTCATCCATGTCGCACTATAGACGTTTTCATAACGTGCAAACAATAGGCGCAAGGGCACTTCCGAGTGGCAGAATGTGATTGACTATCGCTGACTTGAAATGAAAACGATGACAACAACTTGTTGTGTTTAGTATAAGGGATAATATATTGTAAAACATTTCACATCTTTTCTATTTGGGAAAGTGCAACATAAATCGCTTTTTTTCTTTTTAGGAAATTAAATACGTAGACAAGTGCAACAAAACAGTGTGAGGAGTGTGAATGATTATGCTATAAAAACCCTATGGCATTTGTTGTGATTACATTTGCAGTAGGCCTTTTTCGTGCTGCACTGATATTTGGCATTTCAAATGAGATAAGTTTGACATACTGCCAAAAGCACATCGCTAGCCATGACGTCTGCTAGCTAGAGGCTGAGCTGCACTGTGTTTGTTTACGGCAGTTACACTTCCTGTCCCTAACCGAATAGTTCCTAGTGGGAACTCAATACAGAACAGAGGCGTACAGATTTGAACTCCTGGAACCTTCTTTCTTTGAGGTACTAACCACTGAATTCCAGTGCTGCCCACAATAGTCAAAATGTCAGGGGCAGGCAATAATGTGAAAGTACAGGTTGTTCTCTGTGTCATCGCGTAACAGATTTCAATTGTGAAGGTGACGATAAAAGACCTTCCTGTGATAAGGATCAAGGAAGGTATAAACTGTACTTCCCTCACAGTTCATTATCAAAGACTTTGTATTGCATCCTGCTGGAACATAAGTCATCGTTTTACCTTGATACCTTGTCTGATTTGGCTCATTTCTCAGCACAGTTCAACTGTTGGACCGTTGATCTCATTAGTAAAGGTTTTTCTTCAAGCTCGATTTAACTTCAGGTGTATTACCTTGCCTATAATTACATTCACCTTAGAGCCAAGAGCACAAATGATGACTTTAATAAAGTCCACTTTTTACACCATTTGCATGCATAAGCGGACTCGCAACTGACACGGAAAGATGCGCTTTGCCTTGGGTTTAGGGCTCCCCAGGAAGGCTTCTTGGCCTTTCTCCTTTCAGTTTGTTAATGTCACAAAAAAAGAACAAATAAAAAAAACATACTGCCAAGTTCAGAAGCACCACTTTGTCTTTGGCTGTAATCTTTACGGTATCACATCTCTTGGTCTCTATCCATGCACTTTCTACACCGCTGATCCAGATACAATCTTTTTGGTTAACTGTTACATCTGCTTAGAGCGTCAGCCTCACAGTTCTGAGGAGTGGGGTTCAATCCCCGGTCCTGCCTGTGTGGAGTTTGCATGTTCTCCCCGTGCCTGCGTGGGTTTTCTCCGGGCACTCCGGTTTCCTCCCACATCCCAAAAACATGCATTAATTGGGGACTCTAAATAGCCCGTAGGTGTGAATGTGAGTGCGAATGGTTGTTTGTTTCTATGTGCCCTGCGATTGGCTGGCAACCAGTTCAGGGTGTACCCCGCCTCCTGCCCGATGATAGCTGGGATAGGCTCCAGCACGCCCGTGACCCTAGTGAGGAGAAGCGGCTCAGAAAATGGATGGATGGATGGATGTTACATCTGCGACGATTCCCCTGTGATTCAAATTTCAAATTGCAACACAAATTGTGGCCAATGGTTGTCTATTCATGAAAAGTAGCTGCAGATCCCTGGAGATTGTGTGACTGTTCTATCACGTTCGGCCGTGTCGCTTGGTGTGCGGCAGGTCTTCATTTTCAATGAAACTGTACACAGAGAAACCCACCCAAGCATCGTGAAACCCAAAACCTCACAACTGTGGATGTTAACTACTAATGTACTGTGCTGCCCTTGTCATAGTCTAATACTGACAAACCTCTACAAATAACACATACAGCGGGATGGAAAAAGGACATATAAAGCATCCTCGTATTTCAATTGAGTGCGCTTGGCTGAGTTCACATTTCCTGTCTATTTTTCTGTCAATGTACGTATCAAAATGCTTGACTGGCAGCCACAGAGATCAAGTGATATGTGCAGCCGTGCTTTAAAATGCAATTCCCCCCCTCGCTTGGCACTGAGATGAGGAAAAACAAACAGGCTGTGGTGTAACTTAATTCTCAAGACAAATCAATCAGCGGGAGCGGTAGTCATTTCACGCTGCGGCCGGATAAATGTCACATTCTGAAATGGAGATGAGGTTTCAACAAAAGCTCCTCGATAATCAGTGCTGTAAATAATCCTGTTGTTGTTTTTTGTAGTATGGTACTTCAAGATTGTAACGCACCAAAGGTCGTAACACTTTTTAATTGAATATTTCGGGGAAAAATATACCTTTGCGTTTGAATTGTCGGCATACAGGATTATCGCGTGAGATGTCAAATCTCGCGGGAGTTCATTGTAGCTCAGTGGAACTCAGGTCAGGATTAATTGCGCATGTGTTATACTTTTTCATTGGCTTTTTGTAAGCCAACGATAGCTAAAGATTGCGTCTGTCTGTGTTTTGAAAATCATAATGAAAATCTGTATATTTTTACCAACAAAAGTTGGTTTAAACAGAAGTAAAAGTGTTCGAAGCAAGGCACACACGAACCGATTTTAATTGGGTTTAGAGACAACCAGGCCAAAGTCGAACATTTTCCCTCCGATTCCTGAATGTTTCTAAAGAATTATCCTATCCTAGTGATTTTTTGTTTTCTCCCTGATCTGCTCTGATAAGGTCATGGCTAGCTAAAATGCTTACATCGATTTTTATAATGACAGAGAATGCACATACATACATAAAAATAAATAAACAAACAAAAAAAAAATCACCCTATTTGTTCTTACTGCTCTTATGGTGTGCTGTATGGAGTTTGCATGTTCTCCCCGTGCCTGCGTGGGTTTTCTCCAGGCACCCCGGTTTCCTCCCACAACCCAAAAACATGCATGGTAGGTTAATTGAAGACTCTAAATTGCTCGTAGGTGTGAATGTGAGTGTAAATGGTTGTTTGTTTATATGTGCCCTGCGATTGGCTGGCAACCAGTTCAGGGTGTAACCCGCCTCCTGCCCGATGACAGCTGGGATAGGCTCCAGCTGTCACGTACGTGGTTAGGGCGAGGGCGAGTAACACAAGGTAAGAACATGGTGGACCCAATTGCAGGGAAGCAGGGAGGCAAGGCAGGAGTGCGGGAGTCTCAAAATAATATTTAATCTTAGAAAAGGGAAAACTGAACAAAGTCCCACAACAGATACCAATCAAATCAAAGTAACAAAGAAACACTCGAATATCTAAAACTGGAAAAAAACTATGACCTGTGAGTAAGACGTGGAATAGAAAGGGAAAATGACACCTGACAATGACATACCACAATGATAAAGACAACTGACGACTATGACATGGCAAAGACATGTGACAACGACAATGAACCGACAACTGAAAGAAACCAGGGAACTAAATACAAACAGATAGACGAGACAACGAGGAACACCTGGACAAGACATGAGTGGCTGGAGAGAGCTGATTGGTCGACACAAAGCAGACGAGAACAGGTGGACACAACAACTTAATGAGCACACGACAAACATGGAACACAGGAAAACATGGAACAAAACTAAACACAACCCAAACCAAAACACAGACCATGACAGTACCCCCCCTCTAAAGGAACGGATCCCAGACGTTCCCCAAACAACAACCAAAAAGTCACCAACCCAGGGTGGGCGGAAGGGGGCCTGGAGGAGGGTACAGAGTCCACCCCTCAGGTCAGTCTGGTGGCCATCCAGGCCATCCAGGGTGAGGTGCTTGGCTGAGCGGTTCAGGAGGTCGTCCAGGATGCCAAGCACCAGGGTCTTTACAGGGCCATTCAGGCGGACGGCCACGGTGCTGAAGCCAATGGTAATGCAGGGGCCAGGCAATAGGGTTGGGTGGCGGCCGCTGGACGAGCGCCGCCGGAGCTGGGACGGATGGCGGCCGCTGGACGAGCGCCGCCGGAGCAGGGACGGGTGGCGGCCGCTGGACGAGCGCCGCCGGAGCTGGGACGGGTGGCGGCCGCTGGACGAGCGCCGCCGGAGCAGGGACGGGTGGCGGCCGCTGGACGAGCGCCGCCGGAGCTGGGACGGGTGGCGGCCGCTGGACGAGCGCCGCCGGAGCAGGGACGGGTGGCGGCCGCTGGGCGAGCGCCGCCGGAGCAGGGACGGGTGGCGGCCGCTGGACGAGCGCCGCCGGAGCAGGGACGGGTGGCGGCCGCTGGACGAGCGCCGCCGGAGCTGGGACGGGTGGCGGCCGCTGGACGAGCGCCGCCGGAGCAGGGACGGGTGGCGGCCGCTGGGCGAGCGCCGCCGGAGCAGGGACGGGTGGCGGCCGCTGGACGAGCGCCGCCGGAGCAGGGACGGGTGGCGGCCGCTGGACGAGCGCCGCCGGAGCAGGGACGGGTGGCGGCCGCTGGACGAGCGCCGCCGGAGCAGGGACGGGTGGCGGCTGCTGGACGAGCGCCGCCGGAGCAAGGACGGGTGGCGGCCGCTGGACGAGCCTGGACGAGCGCCGCCGGAGCGGGGTCGGGTGGCGGCCGCTGGACGAGCGCCGCCGGAGCGGGGTCGGGTGGCGGCCGCTGGACGAGCGCCGCCGGAGCGGGGACGGGTGGCGGCCGCTGGACGAGCGCCGCCGGAGCAAGGACGGGTGGCGGCCGCTGGACGAGCGCCGCCGGAGCAAGGACGGGTGGCGGCCGCTGGACGAGCGCCGCCGGAGCAAGGACGGGTGGCGGCCGCTGGACGAGCGCCGCCGAAGCGGGGTCGGGTGGCGGCCGCTGGACGAGCGCCGCCGGAGCGGGAACCTGGCGCAGCTGCCGAGGAGCAGGAGCGGGAACCTGGCGCAGCTGCCGAGGAGCAGGAGCGGGAGCCTGCCGCAGCTGCCGAGGAGCAGGAGCGGGAGCCTGCCGCAGCTGCCGAGGAGCAGGAGCGGGAGCCTGCCGCAGCTGCCGAGGAGCAGGAGCGGGAGCCTGCCGCAGGTGCCGAGGAGCAGGAACGGGAGCCTGCCGCAGCTGTCGAGGAGCGGGTGGCGGCCGCTGGACGAGCGCCGCCGGAGCGGGAACCTGGCGCAGCTGCCGAGGAGCAGGAGCGGGAACCTGGCGCAGCTGCCGAGGAGCAGGAGCGGGAGCCTGCCGCAGCTGCCGAGGAGCAGGAGCGGGAGCCTGCCGCAGCTGCCGAGGAGCAGGAGCGGGAGCCTGCCGCAGGTGCCGAGGAGCAGGAGCGGGAGCCTGCCGCAGCTGCCGAGGAGCAGGAACGGGAGCCTGCCGCAGCTGCCGAGGAGCAGGAACGGGGCCTGCAGTCGCTTCCTCAGCCTGCCGCCATTGAGGTTTGGGAGTAGAGGGTACGGGAGTGGAAGAGTGCACAAGGTCTCGGAAAGGTGAACTAGGAAAAATGGCTGGTACTGAACATGGTGGCTTGGGGGCAGGTTTGACTGGACGTGACTTAATTGGAGCTGTGGAACAACGTGTGGGAACAGGTGAAAAATTAAGTGACTTGTGAACAGGGAAAAAACGAGGGGGCAAAAGTTGACCTTTACTTGGGCGCCTCCGTTGGCCACCACGCGGCGGTCCCGGGTAGATGGCCAAACGGGTGCCCAAGAAAAGGTCCGAGGGAAAGGTTTTGGACTCACTGGGGTTGGAAACGGGGAGACGTGACAAAAACTGACGAGGACGGGATAAAGTAGGGAAGGAACCAGAAAAATCTAAGTCTGTGTCAGAGTCAGAATCAGACAGAAGGTTAACTAAATCGGGGCCATCTTCACTATCAGAAAAATCAGAATCTAAAGAAACGTGGATGTAAAATAGTAGGGCATGGTGAATAACTAGGACAAGTGGGGGGACCCGATGAAAAGGACAGAAAAGACTGAACGATAGGGTTTACTGGAGGAGGGTAGGTATGGATGGCAGGCTGAGGACGGTGGGAGGCAGTTTGGTGGTGTCCAGGGTGACGCCATCTTTTTCCCGCTGGGTCCTGTTCTGGTCGGTTCATTCTGTCACGTACGTGGTTAGGGCGAGGGCGAGTAACACAAGGTAAGAACATGGTGGACCCAATTGCAGGGAAGCAGGGAGGCAAGGCAGGAGTGCGGGAGTCTCAAAATAATATTTAATCTTAGAAAAGGGAAAACTGAACAAAGTCCCACAAATCAAAGTAACAAAGAAACACTCGAATATCTAAAACTGGAAAAAAACTATGACCTGTGAGTAAGACGTGGAATAGAAAGGGAAAATGACACCTGACAATGACATACCACAATGATAAAGACAACTGACGACTATGACATGGCAAAGACATGTGACAACGACAATGAACCGACAAGAACTGAAAGAAACCAGGGAACTAAATACAAACAGATAGACGAGACAACGAGGAACACCTGGACAAGACATGAGTGGCTGGAGAGAGCTGATTGGTCGACACAAAGCAGACGAGAACAGGTGGACACAACAACTTAATGAGCACACGACAAACATGGAACACAGGAAAACATGGAACAAAACTAAACACAACCCAAACCAAAACACAGACCATGACACCAGCACTCTTGCGACCCTTGTGGGGATAATCGGCTCAGAGAATGGATGGATGGATGGAAATAATTAAATTTCATATACTGCAACTATAAAATTAAATCAATTTGTACAGGGGGGCAGAATTTGGCTATATTTTTTTAGGTGACAAAATTAGGTGAAAAAGACAAATTTAGCGGAAACAAAGATAATCAGACACTTCTCCCCTTCCGATCAAAGTCAGTGAAGGCCCGATAATTGGGTGACTGTAAAAGGTTATCCTTAACGCTTATCCTGTAGTCTGCGGTGTGATATGAGTGTTCAGAGCTGACGGTCGTAAATTACGAATTAGTTTAGTTAAAAATGTTAAACCTGTTCATTTTTATTGATGGCAAATCCTTGTGAGAGTGACACTGAAACCACAAAATGACTGTACCCATCATTGACTATGGAATGTATCTTGCTCATCAAAAGAAATTTATTCAAATCCAGTGTTGCCTTGTGATACGAGTTGAATTTGTTTCGTGACAACACTCATATCTCAAATCATCTTTCCCTATTGAAATGAATGGACATGCCATTAGACTATTACAACAAAACAACAAAAATGTTGTAATGTGTTTTCATGTAATGTGTTAAAATGGCACTCTATAATAATGTACTTTATAAAAACATTGAGTAATGAAATAATCAAATAGAATATAAGTAATGAAACAGTTTTGGCCACAGTTTTTGCTTCAATTCAGTGGAAATTATGCTGCTACTTCTGGTGTGTGTGAATGGGCCACCTGGGAGCAGTGTAATACAAACGGATATACATGGAGCCCATCAAAACTCCTGAGTAAGCCGCAGTAAAATTACATTGATTGTTGATTTTATATATATATATATATATATATATATATATATATATATATATATATATATATATATATATACACACACACAGTTTTATACATATATATATATATGTGTGTGTGTATATATATATATATATATATATATATATATATATATATATATATATATATCCATCCATTTTCTGAGCCGCTTCTCCTCACAAGGGTCGTGGGCGTGCTGGAGCCTATCCCAGCTGTCATTGGGCAGGAGGCGGGGTACACCCTGAACTGTCTGCCAGCCAATCGCAGAGCACATAAAAAACAAACAACCATTCGCACTCACAGTCATGCCTACGGGCAATTTAGATTCTCCAATTAATGCATGTTTTTGGGATGTGGGAGGAAACCGGAGTGCCCGGAGAAAACCCATGCAGGCACGGGGAGAACATGCAAACTCCACACAGGGGGGGCCGGGGATTGAACCCGGATCCTCAGAACTGTGAGGCTGACGAGGTAACCAGTCGTCCACCGTGCCGCCTCTCTCTCTCTCTCTCTCTCTCTCTCTCTCTCTCTCTCTCTCTCTCTCTCTCTCTCTCTCTCTCTCTCTCTCTCTCTCTCTCTCTCTCTCTCTCTCTCTCTCTCTCTCTCTCTCTCTCTCTCTATATATATATATATTAAAAAAAATCATTATCATCAGCAGCCATTTTCTATCCATTGCGGGATGAATTCCAACGACTATAGCAGTTTGCAATTTGTTGCCAGTGTATTCCAATGTGTTTAATTATTTAATCTGTCCATCCATATCCAAAATCCATCTAAAACCTTTTGTACTTCCATGAGTATTTAATTATAAAGTGAGTTTATTTCATTTTGCAAGCAGAATTGTTGTTGCATATTGACACTGTCCGATAGGGATTAATTTAAAAACTGTTTATTATTGTGGTTGTGGTCTGCACTGAATCATACTGAGAGGTGTTTCAAATAGTTTGACCTTTTTGTATAACTCACTTAAGCAGCCATACCTCTTTTATTTTACAGTTAAAATTATTTGTCCAGGTTTATCTTATGTTTATTATTACATATGATGTACTGTATATTATAGATGAAAAGCATATGACTGATTATTTTGTCTTTCTATAAATGCTGCAAATAGGGCTGTCACTTTAAAATATTTTGAGAATCAATTATTCTATCGTGCGCGCGCGAATGGTTGTTTGTTCATATGTGCCCTGCGATTGGCTGGGGACCAATTCAGGGTGTACCCCGCCTCTCGCCCGAAGATAGCTGGGATAGGCTCCGGCACGCCCGCGACCCTTGTGCCTTGTGGGGATAAAGCGGTACAGAAAATGGTTGGTGGGATGGATGGAATTATTCTATCGATTATTTCAGCGATGAATCAAACAATGCAATAAAAAAAAATTATGTATATGTACTGTAGTTTAGTGTTTAATAATTAAACAAAACCAAATGAACTATATATATATATATATATAGATGATATATTTAATATCATCAAAAGGTTCAGAGAATCTGGAGAAATCACTGCATGTCAGCGGTAAGGCCGAAAACCAACATTGAATGCCTGTGACCTTCGATCCCTCAGGTGGCACTGCATCAAAAACCGACATCAATGTGTAAAGGATATCACCACATGGGCTCAGGAACACTTCCGAAAACCAATGTCAGTAAATACAGTGGGGCGCTACGTCCGTAAGTGCAACTTGAAACTCTACTATGCAAAGCAAAAGCCATTTATGAACAACACCCAGAAACGCCGCCGGCTTCTCTGGGCCCTAGCTCATCAAAGATGGACTGATGCAAAGTGGAAAAGTGTTTCGTGGTCCAACGAGTCCACATTTCAAATTGTTTTTGGAAATTGTGGACGTCGTGTCCTCCGGGCCAAAGAACCATCCTGATTGTTAAGGATGCAAAGTTCAAAATCCAGCATCTGTGATGATATGGGGCTGTGTTAGTGCCAATGGCATGGGTAACTTAACATTAATGCTGAAAGGTACATACAGGTTTTGGAGAAACATATGCTGCCATCCAAGTCCTTTTCATGAACGCCCCTACTTATTTCACCAAGACAATGCCAAACCACATTCTGCACATGTTACAACAGCGTGGCTTCGTAGTAAAAGAGTGCGGGTACTAGAATGGCCTGCCTACAATCCAGAAGTGTCTCCTATTGAAAATGTGTGGCGCATTATGAAGCGTAAAATACAACAACGGAGACCCCGGACTGTTGAACAGCTGAAGCTGGACATCAAGCAAGAATGGGGAAGAATTCCACCTACAAAGCTTCAACAATTAGTGTCCTCAGTTCCCAAACGTTTGTTGAATGTTGTTAAAAGAAAAGGTGATGTAACACAGTGGTAAACATGACCCACCTGTTCCCAATTAGCATTTTCACCGTTGGGATGTTCCAAACAGGTGTTTGAGGAGCATTCGTCAACTTTCTCAGTCTTTTTTGCCACCTGTCCCAGCTTTTTTGGAATGTGTTGCAGCCATAAAATTCTAAATGAATGATTATTTGCGAAAAACAATGAAGTTTATCAGTTTGAACATTAAATATCTTGTGTCTTTGTAGTGTATTCAATTAAATATAGGTTGAACATGATTTGCAAATCATTGTATTCTGTTTTTATTTATGTTTAACACAACGTCCCAACTTCATTGGAATTGGGGTTGTATAATAATGTACTTTATAAAAATGTTGAGTAATTAAATAATCAAATAGAATATAAGCAATGAGACAGTTTTGGCCACAGTTTTTGGTTCAATTCAATGGAAATTGTGCTGGTGTCCAGGAATTGGCCACCTGGGAGCAGTATAATACAAACGGATATACACGGAGCCCGTCAAAATTCCTTAGTAAGCCGCAGTAAAATTACTTCTTTGCAGAGGATAAAGTATATAGGCCTGTGAGTACAGGATTTTTCTATTACTGTCTACTTGTGTTGCTCCACCTTTTGTGCTTAAAGGGTTACAACACTGCGACACTGATGGCTATTTGTTTTCCTGTCTATGCCGTTTTGCATTGTTTGTTAGCATTCAGCTAAACAGACACAGCAAAGCTATGTGATCGTTTTAAATATGCATGTAATTCTCTTTGTTTTGTTTAATTTGACAGTAAACTTCAACTGGGAGTGGTATGAAACAGCTTGAAGCCTTTTTTTTTTGAAGAAATAATCAATCTCTGCCAAACTCCTGCTTGGAGTTTGGCAGAGAGTTGAGTTGACTTCAATGTCACCATACAGTGCTCATATCGCAGATTTCTGCTTGCAAGTAAAAAATAAAAATAAAAAACTACGGTCACTCAAACCTCACGGCACGACTGTATTTTGAAAACATTTTTAATATTGCATTCTTATTTAATTTTATTCATGGTAATGTGGTGAGTGGTTGGCCAGCCCCAAAGCACCCACTACCGGCTGGCTGCCAATTTATAAAGAAATTAATTCTGTGAGGGAGGATTACTCTAAATAACTTCTTTGTTTTTTATATTTTTAAAAATAGATTTAACTGCAGTGCTATGGTATGCAAAATTGGATCAAATGTAATGTTTATATTAAAACAAAAATCCAAGAACCGGAGTCACATGCGGCGTCATCTGGGACGCGACTATTAAGCCTAAAATATATGTCATTAAATTAAAGAGAGTATTTAAAGACTGTTTTGTCACGTTTAACAGTGGTTAGCATCTTTTTACATTTGTACGGCAGTTACAAACGTAGAATATTACTTCAATAATTGTTTTAAACCATGCATATAAATATTATTAGGCACTGTAATTCAACTTGATACACAAAGTGAAACTATTTGAAGTTAAACGACTGTGCAGGACAGTTTTTCTTTCATCTGAGTGCAGAGTTTGTGGGCGAGGCTTCCACAGGTCCTGGCAGCTAGGAGAGTTGGATGCAAATATCACCTCTATCTCACGCTCTTTCACACACACTCCCTCACCCGAGTTGCAGCAGTTAGAGGCAGCTGACGCTCCAACAACTTTGGATTTAAAACCCACGGGAAAGCTTCATTAAATCAACATTAAAAAATAACAAATTGAACTGAAGACAAAAGGAAAAACATCAGCCTGTCTCATTCCAATGGGAATACAATTATTTTTAATTCTCTTTTTTAATCTGACTTTTTTGGGGTCACATTTTGAAATCATTCAATTCAATTTCTATTGTGGGCAGAGTTGTATTAATTAATGGGAGTATTTTTGTCATTTTGTTTTGTTTGATTCTTTTTTGCCAAACAAGCTGTGGATTTTTAACAAAAGGAAAATTTTAAAGTGTGACGAGTGGACCCTGGTACGCAGGTGGGTTGGTCCTTATTTAATATTTAGACTTTTTGCACTTTCATGAGTATTTAATTATGAAGTGAGTTTATTTCATTTTGCAAGCAGCATTGTTGTTGCATATTGGCACTTTCAGAGAGGGATTAATTTAACAACTATCTTAATTACGTTTGTTGTGGTCTGCACTGGATCATACTGAGAGCTGTTTCAAATAGTTTGAGCTTTTTGTATACTTCACTTAAGCAGCCATACCTTTTTTACAGAGCTTGCATTATATGTCCAGGTTTATCTAATGTTCATTATTACATATGATATACTGTATATTATAGTTGAAAAGCATATGACTGATTATTTTGTCATTCTATAAATGCTGCAAATAGGGCTGTCACTACCAAATATTTTGAGAATCAATTATTCTATTGATTATTTCATCGATTAATCAAATCCAGCCAGCCATCCATTTTCTGAGCCGCTGCCCAATGACGCCCAGCTGTCATTGGGCAGTAGGCGGGGTACACCTTGAACTGGTCACCAGCCAATCGCAGGCCACATACAAACAAACAACCAGTCGCACTCACATTCACACCTACGGGCAATTTAGAGTTCTCAATCAACCTACCACGCATGTTTTTGGAATGTGGGAGGAAACCGGAGCAGGGACAGGGAGAACATGCAATCTCCACACAGGCGTGGCCGGGGATTGAACCCCGGTCCTCAGAACTGTGAGGCAGATGCTCTAACCAGTCCTTCACCGTGCCGCCGATTCATCAAATCATTTGAAAAAATTTTATTTTGCATCAAAGTTTATTGTTTCATAATCAAACAAAACCAAATAAAGAATAATTCAGCAATATCACACGAGAAGGAGTGATATATTGATATCAATCTTTTGAAACTGAGAGCTACTTCTTGTGTACTGATTAATAGGAAGGGCTACTAGTTTGACATACACTTGTGAGGCTGCTTCAGGTTCGACAACATGCCAATTACAGGTTATTCATACTACGGCTGCAGATAATTATTATTTCCGTAATAGATGAAACTGACTATTATTTCTTCCAGTAAATAGGCAAAAATGTTGATAATTGTTTTCCAAAGTTTGAAAATGTCTTATTTTGATTAACCACAAAACTAATCAGTCTACCTTTATGGAGGACTACAGATATCAGAGAATAATTACTGTTGAGACAGTGAAAACAGAGGATTGGGACAATTGTAAGCTAAACAATGGCTGTAAACAATTCACTGATTTTCAAAATAGCTGTCCATTAAATCGATTAATGATCGATCAGTTGTCGATTAATTGATGAATTGTAACACATCTGGTTGCAAAGTCTGTGAGCAATAAACTTCATTCACTCACAACTAAGCTTTCAAACGGAGATAAAAATGGGAGGAAAGCCGAGAGTAACATGATAACAGTGAGCCAGAAGATTTGTTAGCTGAGTAGAAACCTACCACGATAAGTGTACAAGACAATCTCGAGTGTCGCTGTGGTCGTTTATAGAGACGTACTGGTAAGACTGCGGAAGAGGGTTGACAGTAAGAAAAATTAATGGTGCATGTGGCTGGCATCTTAATGTGAAACGTTAAGCCGCCTCACAAGAGTGGTCGTTTGGTTTGTGAATAAGCCGAGTCGGCTAGTTTGTTTCCATGTTTTCGCCCGTCCACTTGGCTCAGTCTGTGTCAAGCTGCCTTAAGCTCCCATTAAATTGCTAAAAGCGGTGCAAAACAGACTGAAGAGAACTGACAATAGTAGGATATCGGTTGCTAACCAAGTTAGTATATAGTACACCTTCTTGTTTCTTTTGGTCGAAACAGTGTGCAAAATTTTTAGAAGATATATTTACCTGTTATTGCTTTTTATGGGTTTTTACAGTATACATACTTACTGTCCGGCCCTCCCGTGGAGGAAAGGCGAGCCACAGTTGACTGCATTTTTCAGCTGTTTGAATGAATGCTGGGAGAACAAACACAATAGCCACATTCACGCAGAAGCTCCTGTTGGCTACAGCTCACGCTCAGACACTCACACGCAGACTTGAAGACATCACATGGCACACACCCAGGCCCCGCCTCTTAAAAGATATGGGATGCCATTTGTAAAGCTGCTCACGCCAAAAATAGCTAATTATTTTGTCAGATCTAGCTTCAAAACATGTTTAAAAAACTGGTGTGCATTTTTGAGAGTCACTTTTCTGCACATTTAGAACCATATTTGTCAACTTTTTAGTGAAATCCAAATATTAAATGTTACACCTAAATCTCAAATCTAAATGTTAAATATATATTTAAATGTTAAATATATATTTAACATTTAAATATATCTAAATATATATATATTTATATCTAAATATGATCTTAAATCTAAATGTTAAATATATATATATATATATATATATATATATATATATTGTAAAATATATATGTCTTAAATGTAAATCTAAATATACATGTTACTAAATCTTAAATATAAATATAAATGTTAAACCTATATCTAAATATAAATCTTAAATTATATATATTTAAATATGAAAATTAAATATAAACGTTAAATGCTAAATCTAAATGTTTAGGGTTGAACTTAATATTTTGTTAAATATACTTTAATATACAGTGCTTTCCACTGGTCTGCCCGCCTCAGAGTTCTTGCGCGCCGCCCGCTAGAGAGCGGACGTCAGCCCTGGAGGTAAATTTGGAAAAACAAGTGGCAAGGGGTGTGAGGGGAGAAAGAAAGAACTGTTGCTGCTGCTGTGGTTCTTTTTTTAAAGCACAAAGCGCCCCGCCCCCACTTCCCTCCTTGCGCCCCTGGCTCCCGCGACGTCCACACGAATGGCTGCTTTCTTCTTCGGTTGTCCAGCGCTGAAGGTGGACGGCGGCCGATGGCAGAGGCACTGCTACCGATGCCGGTGGCTGTGTTAGCTAACTTCCTTGCTTGAGAAAGGAGGCTGAGGTCCCAGCCAGTGAGGATTTCCAGAGGGAGAAGTGGCATCTTCCAGCTGCACCCAGCCATAACCCATTGCAGAGCTGTGGCGAAGAGGCACTTCTTCATAAAAGTGGCACTAAACACTCAAAGTACTCGTCAAATAAAGTTTTCCTAGCTGGTTTGTTATTTCAGGTAGTGATCATTTACTGTATGTTGAAGGGTCCATTTCCCTGTATAAGATGTTTGAAGATTTATATTTAAATATAGATTTAACATTTAGATATAGATTTAATATTTATATGTAGATTTAACATTTAGTTTTGAGATTTATATTTAAATTCACATTTGTATATATATATATATATATATATATATATATATATATATATATATATATATTTAACATTTATATTTAAGATTCATATTTAGATATATGTTTAACATTTAAATATATATTTAGCATTTAGATTTGAGATTTAGGTGTAACATTGAATATTTGGATTTAACTATAAAGTTGACAAATATTGTTCGAAATGTGCAGAAAAGTGACTCTCAAAAATGCACACCAGTTTTTTAAACATGTTTTGAAGCTAGATGTGACAAAATGATTAGCTATTTTTGGTGTGAGCAGCTTTACAAATGGCACCCCATATCTTTTAAGAGGTGGGGCCTGGGTGTGTGCCATGTGATGTCTTCAAGTCACACCATTTTTTTAAAAGACTGTTTGAAGCTAAATGTGACAAAATGTTGCTGTTATTTTCAGTGTGACCCGCTTTACAAACGGCACCCCATACACAGACACTACGACTTGTACTGCATTTAATGCTTGTGATTTTATTTTTTAAAAATGTTTTATCACGTCAAAATGTGTTTGCAACCTGTGGGAGGTGTAAAAGAATATTTAAAAAAAAAATAAAAGAAAGTATATGGTTTCTATAATCACGGATTTTCATTTTTTGCTTCTCTGGTGCTCTCTGGAACATGTCCACCATGAAAAATAGGGGTTCACTTTACCCTGCTTTATCTTCTACTTACAGGTATGTGTATGGTGTGCTATGTTGGTCTTTTGGAGTCCAACAGACACTATAAAAGCAGTACGACGTCTGTATGTGTACCCCATCTAAAGAGTCTAGTAGTAGTCATGTTCTCGTGCTCTATGAGGTACCAGAAGGTTTCATTTGAACTCCAATGAAAGTCTCAGTAGAAAGGCCGAGGCTGTATAGTACATACAATACATGTTGAGAACATGGGAAGATGCTTCAAGCCATGCAGACGCCACATCTTCTTCCACAAGTTTTCTAAATCATGCTTCAGGTTGGCTTTCTTATGAAGTTTACAAATATCAAAATTTGATGGTACATAAACTGAAACTTTGAAAACTTACCCCAGCTACACAACTTCACTCTTGTTGTACATGTTATTAGGATTCCCACATAGTTTCTAGGCAGGACACGCCGTGCTCTAGTATTACTGGCTCCAGGACATGTGCCGCTGCACTATGATTGGCTGTTGTATCCCTGTAGAACACTCCCTACTGCTTCCAGATGGGAAAAGATGTGACCTAATTGTGGTGGTGTTAATACAGTATGTTTCCCATTAACCCTACACCACCCTAAACCTAACCTTAACCCATCCTAAACCATCTTAAACCCTAAACCTAGCCCTAAACCTAACTGCAGCATACATCTTTGCTTATATCGCGTACAAATGTGACACATGTTTGGGATGGTCATGTCGTTACATCTGCGTAGCCTATCATTCCCGCGACGCAGGAGGCAATCATGTTGAAGTGGGGTGTGTCCTGGCCAGAAATTATGTGCGAATCCTAAAAATGCTTTGTGTCCACATGACAAACATCTGTGCCACAACAATTTCCTACTGAAGACGTGATAAACTTTGAAGGGAATGTTTTGGTCGCAGAAGAATGGATGGAACATGCTCCAAAATGGTTGTCAATAATGAAGATCAAAACTGATGAATGGAAGATTTGTGACTTTTGTATCTCAGGAATATAAAAAAAAAAGCACACGTCATTTTAGCAAAACCTATCACGCAAGTATAATGTGAATGTGAACTAATGTAAAACATAACACACACATAGGACACTACCTTTTGATCACAAATTATAACAAACAAATGACTCACTGGTGTAGAATGCGGCAGTCTCCAACTTAACTCAGACCTCCTTCTTCTCCTTCTTTGAAAGACTATCTTTAAATCATAATTGACAAATCTCACACTCACACCTATGGTCAATTTAGACTAGAGTCTTCCTTTAACCCAAGAAAGTTGTAGTATGGAATACCGGGAGAACAGGCAAACTCCACACAGGAGATTCGAATCCAAAAGCTCTCAACTGTGACTGTGACTACATGTACCACTGTGACTTGTGGAGGATTTACTTAGGGATAGGGTTAGTAGGTTACGGTTATGGTTGGAGTTAATGGGTTAGGACAGGGGTCCTCAGCCAAAGGGCCACGGACCGGTACCGGGCCACAGACTGTTTGGTACGGGCCGCACTTTAACCACACCTTAAACTAAACTTAACGTGAATTGGTTAGAGTTCTATAAATTCCAACTGTCTGCGAGGTAGTGAAGGTGTCTGAATGTGATTGGATGAGCGAGTTGGGGGGTGGGGCAAAGTGCAATGGGAAAGAAGAGCATGAAATGTGGAGGTGGAGAGCAGACGGTTGAACGGACAACTTCATTGTCTTCAAATGTTCATTGTCTCAACATAGAAGTTGTTGATAGACCAATGCTAGTCCTTTTTTCATTCTCTGAGAAGGTGCTGTATTGATCGGCACTATCGGAAAGAAGTTTTAGTTTGAAATTCAATTACATCCACCTGTGCCTGTGTCAAAATGCTCATCTTGATCACGCGATAAGAGAACAATGTAAGCCCGCAAGATAGCAAAATTGAATTAAAAATAAATAAATAAATAAATAACGCTTTTGGAGAGTTTCTTCAAACTGGGAAACTGGCCAAATAATGAGAAAGAAGAAGAACCGATAACTTCCATGATGGCGAAAGCTATATTTTAAAGACTATATCGGCAGTTCTAAATCCATCCACCCATCCATTTTCCGAGCCCCTTTTCCTCACTAGGGTCGCGGGCGTGCTGGAGCCTATCCCAGCTATCATCGGGCAGGAGGCGAGGTACACCCTGAACTGGTTGCCAGCCAATCGCAGGGCACATACAAACAAACAACAGTCACACCTACGGGCAATTTAGAGTCTCCAATTAATGCATGTTTTTGGGATGTGGGAGGAAACCGGAGTGCCCGGAGAAAACCCACGCAGGCACGGGGAGAACATGCAAACTCCACACAGGCGGGGCCAGGGATTGAACCCGGGTTCTCAAAACTGTGAGGCTGACGCTCTAACCAGTCGGCCACCGTGCCTCCCAGTTCTAAATCTTACTGCTTTATTGCTAGTTGACTCCGTTCTTGGTAATCTCTCTCCACAGGCTCGCAAATGAAGCCATCAAAATTGTTTGGCCACATGGAGCCAGGCATTAAAAGACCAGCCTTGGGAGTTTTTCGAAAAACAAAAAGATTACACCACTGGGACCAGAGACAAAGACAAAGCACTGTGCTCCCACACATTACAACAACTAAATTCAGATCAATGGAGTAATGGTGAATCATTTATTTAATCTACAATCTTAATCACGCAGTGCCTAATATAATTTTACTGAATTTATTTTTCTTTACTTCTTTTTGAAGAACTTTGATGGACCATCATAGGCTGGTCTGTCAAAATACAGTACAGTATGTCTTTAGGTGAAAATAGTATGTGTTGCAAAAAATGTTGGGGACCGCTGGATTAGTGGGTTAGGGTATAGGTGTTTAGTGGGTTAGCAGGGTGTTAGGATTAGGGGTAGTGGTTTAGGATTAGGGTGTTAGGGTGTGAGGGTTAATGTTAATGGTTTAGTATGTTAGGGTGAGATGTTTCAGTTAGGGTTAGGCTTTGGGGTTATGTTTAGGTTTAGCGGGTTAAGGTTACAATGTAGTCAAAAAGGGAAAGACAATCCCAACACGACAATCCCTCTTAATTTGATACTGACTAAAATGAGATCTAGTGAGTTTTGTGTTATTCTGCTTATTTCTGATCGAGTCATTGGTCAAATTCCAAGTTTTACACATTTTGGGGCATTTGAATTTCAAGGTACTACTGTAGGGCAGCATGGTGTCCTTGTGTTTGGCATGTCTCCGTCACACTTCTAAGGTTGGGGTTTCAAATCTCAGCTCAGGCCTTCTTGAGTGCCGGTTGCAAGTTCTCGCTGTGCTGTGTGGGTTTTCTCCAGAAAACACAACTCTCAAACTCTGAGTGTGAATAGTTGTTTGTCTATATGTGCCCGGCGGTGGCTGGCTGGGGTGCACTATGTCTTTTACCCAAAGTCAGCTGGGATAGGCTGGAATAAGGACAAGTGTTATAAAAAATTAACAGTACCACTGTGTTATTTCCTCCCCACGACATAATATACACATCAGCCACTAGGGTTCACCCACAGGTAGTCTTGAATTATTCAATAGATTCCTTTTCAGTGCTTGAATAAGGTCCCCTTCCATCCATTTTTTTTTTCATTTTTCATAATCGTTGATGTTCTTTTATCGGGTTTGCAAGATAATTCGGGTTGGAAATGTCCAGAATGTCCTTTGTCAAGCTATTCTAGTTGGTCTTTTACGCCTCGCAGTTGAAACAGCCAGATTTCTCATTAATGTGCAATATGTAAATAAGCTTTGCTCTGATTAAATCGCTCATCTTCTCCAATTTCATCCATCCATCCATTTTCTGAGCCGCTTATCCTCACAAGGGTCGGGGGAGTGCTGGAGCCTATCCCAGCTATCATCGGGCAGGAGGCGGGGTACACCCTGAACTGGTTGCCAGCCAATCGTAGGGCACACATAAACAAACAGTCATTCGCACACACATTCACACCTACGGGCAATTCCGAGTCTTCAATTAACCTACCCTGCGTGTTTTTGGGATGTGGGAGGAATCCGGACTGCCCAGAGAAAACCCACGCAGGCACGGGGAGAACATGCAATCTCCACACAGGCGGGGCCGGGGATGGAACCCGATCCTCAGAACTGTGAGGCAGACTCTCTAACCAGTCGTTCACCGTGCCGCCTCTTCTCCAATTTAAATATGGAAAACAGCTTGGCACTGATTGGTCCCTATGGCGTCTAATAGGATCTAGAAGCTTCGGGCGGCCAAACATTCATTAGGATGTTACATCCTTCGATGTCTTACTATTATTGTGAAGTACATTTCACCAAGTGTTGCATTGTTGGCCCACTAATAGGGAACGTGCTCTGAAAGGGGACGTGGGTGAAAACTAAAAGAGAGGGGGATATTTTGAGGTTATGCTTGTCATCCGCTCCCATTAATTTGAATTGAACCTACCACAACAATCATCGGTGGCGACAATGAATGCAAGCTTCGCTATTTTATCCACCACAGTTACATCAAAAATTATAAATACAGTTAAGTATTGCTGTAAAACACAACACATGTATACTATAGACTGTAATTTAGTGGCTGAGACTCGCTCACTTAAAACCCAGAAATGCCATGTTGCCGTTTAGCTGAGTGGGTGGGGACCAACCACGAAGTGGATAGGTACTGGAATATTAATTGATGAAACTACATCACAATGACGGTGATTTCACATTAATCCGTTTTGCAAGCTTTATGGCATTTATTGCCTTTTGCATTCAATCAACACACCGCATAGATGTCAAACTTAAACCACGGCACGACTCATTTTGACCTGCATGGTATGCATAAAACAGTAAAAAAAAATGAATAAGTAAAAATAAAAAAAAAATGGAAGGAGACCTTTAATGCATCTCACTAGGGTTTTACAAAGGAGGCAATTTAATCTCCTTTTTGATAGGCTTTACCAAGTCCTAAAGGCTCGATGTTGGTGGGCTTTTAAGACTAAAATAAAGTTTCTTTTTTTCCCCTCTGTCATATAAATGTGCACATGAACCTCATGCATTGAAGTCATCCCAGTAATTATGAGCCATGAGCCAGAGCCCCTTCGGTTATAGCCGGCTTTCTTTATCACTCATTCCTGGCTGTACCTTTGCAGTTTGGGTAACATTGTGCAAGGTTATAAAAGAGGTTCTGGCACATATGTAGAGTTACTCAACTGTTTTTCTCTTGCCATGCGCTGGTCGCCAGTTATCGTCCTTTCATGTAACAAATGAGTGCTGCATTTATTTTTTGCCTCTGTCATGTAAATATGACTTGGAGCAGAAGGATGACACTGATCCGCTTTCATTATTAAGACAGAGTACCGTTTAGCAACAGCTCAAGATTATCTCGGGACATTCTGAAGTTAATAGGGAAAATAATGTATGATGAATTTCATGTGCCATCCAGACTAACTCTGCAACATGCACGTTTCCATTACCATTTGTTAGTGGTCGTGTAATAATAATACAAATATAAAACCCAATTCCAAGGAACTTGGGACGTTGTGTAAAATGTTAATAAAAGAGAATACAATGATTTGCAAATCCCTTTCAACCTATATTCAGCTAGAATACTAGATATTTAATGTTCAGATTAATATGTTTCATTGTTGTTGTTTTCTTCAAATATTGACTCATTTTGAATTTGATGCCTGCAGCATATTCCAAAGTATCTGGGACAGGGGCACGTTTACCACTGGGTTACATCACCTTTCCTTTTAACAACACTCAATAAGTGTTTGGGAACTAAGGAATTCTTTCCCACTCTCGCTTGATGTGTAACTTCAGCTGCTCAACAGTCCGGGGTCTCCGTTGTTGTATTTCGCGGTTCATAATGCGCCACACTTTTTCAGTGGGAGACAGGTCTGGACTGCTGGCAGGCCAGTCTAGTACTCGCACTCGTTTACTATGAAGCCATGATGTTGTAAGACATGCAGAATGTGTGCAGAAAAACAAACAAACAAAAAAGAACATGGCTTGGCATTGTCTTGCTGAAATAAACAGGGACATCCCTGAAAATGACCTTGTTTGGATGGCAGCATATGTTGCTCTATAACCTTTAAGTGCCTTTGAGCATTAATGGGGCCTTCACAGATGCAAGTGCCCAATGCCCTCGGCACTAACACACCCCCATACCATCACAGATGGTGGCTTTTGAACTTTGCACTGATAACAATCCTGATGGTCCTTTTCCTCTACCCTTACAACTACAACTTCCATGATTTCCAAAAAAGAATTTGAAATGAGGACTCATCAGACCACAGCACACTTTTCCACTCTGAGTCTGTCCAATAATGAATAAACATTATTTAAATAAAACGATAATAATAATAATAATAATAATAATAATTAATTAATTATTATTGTAATGCCTTTCAACACACTCAAGGTGACCTTATTGAGATCTATATATAGATCATACATATATTATATCAGATGTATATGTATGCATCTGCATATACAGGTACGTGTATGTACATGTGCGTGTATATATATATATATATTTATATATATAATATTTCGTCACTAGGGACGCGGGCGTGCTGGAGCCTATCCCAGCTATCTTCGGGCGAGAGGCGGGGTACACCCTGAACTGGTCGCCAGCCAATCGCAGGGCACATAGAAACAAACAACCATTCACACTCACATTCACACCGACAGGCAATTTAGAGTCTTCAATCAACTGAGCACGCATGTTGCATGTTTTTGGTTTATATATATACACGTGTATCTTTAATCACACTTTAGGTGAGTGCACTTAGGAGAATCACTCATTATCTTAACGATCACTTCAGTATTGTTGTTGTTTTGGAATGTTTTGATGCACCCAAAGGCATGATGCCATATGGCAACAAGCACAACAACCTAATATGGTCCTCATTTTCTTTCATTATCTTGCTAGTGAGGAAGGACCACCCATCATCAGGGTCTTCATGTCTTCTTGGTGTCCTCTTCATACCCGTGCTGTAAATACACGTTGACCTTGCCACTAAAGATGTCCCGGGTGTGTTTTGACTACAATTAATATTCCAAAGATAAACACACTCTGGTCATCATCATTATCAAGTCCAAATATAGTTGTGTATGGTGTCTGTTTGTGGTTTGTTTGCAACGACAGGAATGATACAGTCATTTGTTTGATATTTTGCTAATGTTGCTAAGACTACATGTTATCTATGTGTTGATATGTTGTTGATAAGAGATGGCAAGCTTATAGTTCATACCGACAATACAAAGTCCCGATTCCTTACAAAATTTCACACATGAAGTCTAATTTGAGCTCACTAGCAATGCAGGTCAACAGAATATAGTCCCCCCCGTGACCCCCTGACCACATCATTCATTTGATTGGCCACTTGCTGTCAGGCTGTACTCATTGGGGCTGATACAGTATGCCAATAGCCCAATTGAAAAATGGTAAACGCTATTCACGCCCACTGTAGGAACAAGTAAAACAGCCACATGCTTCCACACACTAATCTGAAAACAGAACGGCAAGGATTACTGGATACGCTTGTTCAGTGGTGTCAAACGTATGGCCCGCAGGCCTGAATCGGCCCGTCACGGGGTCCAATCTGGCCCATGAGGATAGAGAACACATTAACTGTAAGTTTTCAATAAAGGTAACTTGCTGCTAATTTTGTCCACTGGAGGTTGAAGTGACAACCATTTAAATGACGTAAATGTCATTCTGAAATTGGCTGGTGGAAATTGGATTTGACACCTGATATTGATGCACTTTTGAAGGCTAAAAAGATGCCAAGTATCAGGAGCAAAGTAAGCCTACTTCATAGAAAAGGCTGTGCCACCTTTGCACTGTGGAGAATACAGTTCTGTGAAAATTAATACCTTCTGTAGAAATATTTTCTCACGGTAAATATTGCAAAATATCAGTAAGGTCAAATTGGGGTCAATGTGGTCCCTGAACTTAAATAGTGTTGACACCCCTGCATTAATGCCTCAAATAGTGGCGTCCTCTCTAATAGACGCTCTGCCTTAAACTGACCTCCTGACTAAATCTTGTTGTAACTTCAATTAAGTGCTCTTGATTGTCTGCTTTGTGTCTCTAACCCGTTCTTACAAATAAAGGCCTCCTCTCAAATAGACACATCCTTCATTGAAAGGCCTCTTCCTGTCACTTGGGTAAATAAATGCCTCAAGTCATTGATTGAGGAAGTACATTATGCATCCATCCATTTTCTGTAGCGCTTATCCTGTTCAGTGTCACGGGTGAGCTGGGTATACAATATTCCCTGAAAATCCATGAGTAATTGAGTGTCCACCCAAAAAGGTTCGTAATTACCTATAGAAACCACAAAATCTTTAATTAGACAAGGTTACGGCCTGACTAAATGAAGCTCCTCACCTCACTGCAACAGCTCGCCTTGGCCCGAAGATGACACAAGATGGCACCAAAGCAGTATTTTTACATTAGACATGGCTTTAACCTCAGCACAAAAGCAATGAATAGGTGAGACAATAGCAGAGGATAATTTCTGAATGCTGAAGCGCGAATATGCAGCTTGTTCACTGTAGAAACACTCAAATAGGGTTTGGAGTTAGGAGTTAGGACTTTGGGTAATATACAGTCTTCCATTAACATGGCTAGGTTAATTTAGAGACTTTAGTTAACCTGGTTAGGAGTTTGGGGTGAAGGGTAAGGTTAATATGGAGTCTTCAATTAACCTAACATGCATGATTTGGGGATGTGGGAAGAACCAGAGAATATGCCAACTTCCCACATAAAGGGCTGAGATTTGAACTCAGAACCTTTGACTGTGGGGCAGATGTGCTGACAACATACTTCATCATGCTGCCCAGACATATGGAATTAATGATTTTAGCTGCTAAAACCGTTTCTTAATTCTTTTCATTTTTCCTTCGCAGCTGTCATGAGGAGCATGCCTGCATCCTTCTATCAATATGTGAGCCGTCAATCAAGTTAATAAGACCTGTGAGCGCTGACCACCAACAAGGAAGAGGAAGTGTAACTACCCTTCAGCTTCATGGGTTGAAACGCCAGATGTTCGACAGCTTCCATCACCATTTTGCTTCAACAATGCATCAGCCACTAGATTGAAGGATACCGAAAAACAGAGGGGGTATAAAGACATCGAGATACACGACAAATCATCTATCCAACTCTGAGACGGGACGGGTTTACCTGCCCCACCTAATCCACAGGGGACCCCGCGTCGTCGGAAAACCAACAGGGACTATGCAGCTGGGATGGGCGGCGCTGGTGATGGTCTTCCTCAGCACCATGGGTGACAGTGATGTTGGAAACCTTTCCAAGACCAGAAAGCCCAGACGGGGTGAGTGACCAGAGGTGGCAAAAATAATCACACTCCTTGCTTAAGTAGAAGTACAAGTACTGGTGTACAAAAAGTACTCATTCAAATCCTTTACCTAAAGCCTGGAACACACAAGGATTTTTCAAATTTTAAAAGATTGTTTATCTGTTACAGATGCCACACATGAAGATAAAAAAAAAAAATCTGCCATTTAACAGTTTTGGTTGTACGGTGTGCGGTGTCCTCTGATAATCTCAACACAAAACACCACACATATAAAGATTCTGTTCCACCACCGATCTGGAATAAAGTCCTTCAAGACACAAATCTGGCATGATCCAACGTAATCTAAAAAAAACCAAAGAAATGACGATGAAACACTACTGGATATGTTGTGCCTATATTTCCCGAGAGTTGCCCAAACGACTGGAGGTGGGTGTGTTGTAGAATTGTGATGTCAATAAAAAGGCCTGCGTTTGAAAATACTTCTTGCTGTCTGGTGAACCCACTTAAACAAAACACGACACTGAGTAGGACATGTTTATTTCTATTTATGGCCACTTCCTTGTTCATCAGTCACTTCTTGATTGGCTACATTCCGTTTCACGTCACAATTCACGGTGTCATGACTCGGCAGATGTCGGCTTTCTCGGCATACGTCAAGATTTTTTGTCGTAAATATTAAACACGTTTAATCTTTAAGATTTTTTTTAGACTATTTTGAGAAAGAAAATGACTTTATTCTGGAAAGATTAAAAAATATTTCCTCTAATACGACTTTGCATATTTTTTTTCCATTTAAAAATACAATTGTATTCTTTTAATATCATAACTTCATTCACAAAAATTTGTACAATATTCCTGTATGCCTAATAGCATAATTGCCCAAGTCATTTTTGAATGTTTTGGAAAACAAGACAAAAACAAACAAACAACAAATTCATCAAACAAGAACAGTCCAGTCTACTCTACTCAAGTCTACTTTTACGGGTTAATATGACCTGGATGACTCAGAATCTACACAGGCATAAAGAAAAAAAACAACTATTTTTATCAAGCACGTGGGTATGTTTTATTGATATTGTGAGTCAAAATTGACTTAAAGCAATTAGCAATTATGCTTTCAGGGTGAGAATCCTGTTTGTAAACTGAATTGTTCAATAACTAAGGTGTTCATGAACCAAGGTTACACTGTAATGTGTGTTTTCAGTTAAATGCTGTTTCACATCCGACTTTATTTTGATGGTCGGTGTTGCCCGTCTGCCGCCGACCCTATGGCCAGAATGAGTCAACACTCGAGACAAAACACAAGATTTGTTTGGCACCATTTCAAGATGCTGCTGCTCGCATTTTAGCTCAAACCTCATGCCGTGGGTATTATTTATCTGGGAAGGAGTTCCTGACGTTCTTTCCTTTATGGGTTTGTCTCCGCGGGCCCATAATAATCCTGACATTAAAATATGATAGTTCAAAGGCGAATACTTTCTTCAAAGAATTTTCAGGAACTTACACCAGGCCACCAATGTGTGCGTCCCAAGTACGGGAAACGCACGATGCGTTCCGAGGAAGTAGTAAAACTTCATCACCGTGTTTCTTTCTGTTTGTCTTCTGTGAATGAATGAGCTGTTGACTATGAAGTTCTTGAGGTCAGAATCACAGACTGGTATTTCTTTGTTGATGTAAATGGACGGACAGATATGGGGTGTGACCGATTGACGTGGTTTCCTATCAACACAATGAGATTCCTTTTAGCATGCATCAATGTGACCGCGACCCATAGCCATTTAAGATTTTTTTTCAACAGATGTTTACCATATTTGTGTGCGTCAATGGACAGACACTTTTGTGAATCCACAAACTACTGTCAGTAGCCAATTATGACATTTTTTTCAGACAGATATTTCACAAACACATGCGAGATGCGACAAACTTGACATGGTGGTACAGATCAATGCAATAAAATTCCTGAGCGACCATGACCGTAGCTGACAAAGACTTTTCTTTTCCAGAGATGCTTACCATATTTGTGTGTGTGAATGGAATGATTATTACATTTTATTCTGAAAAGAAATGTTTATTTTCTTGAATAATATGCCATACAAAAGTTTCTCCAGAAAATATGACTTTATTCTTATAATATTAAGACATTTACTATTAGTTATTAAAGATATACAAATTTATTCTTGTAAAAATAAAAAATAAAAATGTATTCAGGAAGAAAAATATATTTTTTTCTTAATACCTGGTAATATGAATTTTTTTTCTTGACAAAATACATCTCATTATAAAAAGAATTTAAAAGATTATTCTGTAAAAACCTTTTTTTCATGATTGTTTTTTTTTTGCTTTTTTGCTTTTTTGGAAAATGTATGACTTGCAGCTTTGGAAAAAAATATGACACCAAAAAAAAACAAATTACTGGACCTTTTTGGGTGTTTTTACAATATGTTTATTTATTTATTATTATTTTTTATTTCTGCACATAAATGTTCTAAATGACAGTATTTGCGTTATGAATTTGGATTATGATTATGCTTATTTTACTCAAATAAACAGAAACCTTGAGATACGAGCCGTCTTTTGACTGCATCTTTGCTTTGATTTGCGAGCGCAAACTTGATTCAGTTCAACTCACTTTACAATGAACACCACTGTAACATTTAATCAAAAAAGAGGTTTCAAGCTATTTAATGCCAATCCCATTTGAAGTTTATGGTCAAACTAAGCATAAAATAAAGTGAATTACAAGTTGTGGATGCAAAGCCTCAGGAAAGTCAGCTATCTTAATGATAACAAACCTCCACCAAATGAATGGAAAACGCCGTTGACATGCTAACCGTTAGCATCAACAACCACTGTTTTAGAACCCTTAAAGAAACGGATGTTTGAACGCATTTGGTGGAGCAACACATTTAACAGATAATATAACATTACTCACAGTCATTTATTCTTCATCCTTGACAAAAAATGACAAATATTACAACAACTTCAAGTGCATCTCCAAAAGGCACACCCTTGCGCTTACACGAAAATAAAGAGGCAACAGCTTTTATGCTCGACTCCAGTTACGCCATCTAGGAAAATAGAACCCTAGATGATGGATGACGGGGTGAAAAAAGTACAAATTCTGATAATTTTAGCAGAGCTGTTGTTACTGGCTGCCACTTATAGGCGCTTCTTTCATCAAATCAGAGAAACAGATAATTTTGCTGTGGTCTCATTACTTTTTCCGGAGCTGGATTTTTTTTTTTCTTGAAAAAGAAAGTTTTTATCATATTTTGTTTCTTTTCAGCATGGCCCTAATACTCCTTCGTAAATGTCTGTCTGTTGTTGCCCCTATGCGTGGGAATGCCGGTAAAATATGAAAGAATCATGATGTTATTTTAACAGGTCAACTGTGAGCAAATGTCCCTTGTTAAAGCACTACAAATATACCTGGAGAGAATGTGATAATTTTTCATGTGGTGCGAGTGGACTCCGTTCATCATATTTGTTTATTTATTTTTCAGCATCAGTGGGTAATGAGGGCCTGCCATCTTGCCCCAAAGGCTGCGAGCGCTGCTCTGAGTACAATGGCTGCATCAAGTGCAAGGCCAAACTATTCATTTACTTGGAGCGCAACGACATCCAGCAAGTGGGCGTGTGCCTGACCTCCTGCCCCATGGGATACTTTGGCATGAGGAACCCGGAAGGCAACAACAGATGCACCCGTGAGGCCTGCTCGCTCAATCCCAGTATTTTTTTCAAATGTCAATTTGTTATTGTGAAAAACAAACAAACAAACAAAAAGCCTCAGTCTATTTATTTACAAAAAAAAAAAAAAAAAGTTGGTTTGTGAGGGCGGCATTCCTGTATTTTGCAGCCGAGGGGAGCCAACAGCTGAGTGTGCAGCTAATGTGCTTCTGCTTACCTCCTGGAACTATTGACTTTACACATCCATTGTTGTCTGCTTGTTTTTTTTTTTTTAGGGAACCTCAGTGTTTTCGATTTGGCCTTCATTTGAACAGCAAATACCAAAGAAAGCCACAATCCATGTTTTTTTCCCCCCATGTGGCTGCGTTTACAAATATTTTTTTTTCTGTTTTTTAGACAGATAGTGCTTATTATTATTATTATTATTATTATTATTATTATTATTATTATTATTATTATTATTATTCAGTAGTTGTAGTAGTAGCAGTAGTAGTAGCAGTAATAGTAGCAGTAGTAGTAGCAGTAAGAGTAGCAGTAGTGGCGGCACAGGGGATAACTGGTTAGCACATCTACCTCACAGTTCTGAGGACAAGGGTTCAAATCCCAGCCCCGCCTGTGTGGAGTTTGCATGTTCTCCCTGTTTTCTCCGGGTACTTCAGTTCCCTCCCACATCCCAAAAACATGCACGGTAGGTTGATTGAAGACTCTAAATTGCCTGTAGGTGTGAATGTGAGTGCGAGTGGTTGTTTTATATTTATGTGCCCTGCGATTGGCTGGCGACCAGTTAACTGTGTACCCCGCCTCTCACCCGAAGATAGCTGGAACTCCAGCACGCCCGTGACCCTAGTGAGGATAAGCAGTACAGAAAATGGATGGATGCTTGGATTAGTAGTAGTAGTAGTATTCATCTTCTTCTTCTTTTCCTTTCGGCTTGTCCAGTTAGGGGTCGCCACAGCGTGTCATCCTTTTCCTTGTAAGCCTATCTCCTGCATCCTCCTCTCGAACACCAACTGCCATCATGTCTTCCCTCACGACATCCATCAACCTTGTCTTTGGTCTTCCTCGAGCTCTCTTGCCTGGCAGCTCCATCCTCATCATCCTTCTTCCAATATACTCACTATTTCTCCTCTGGACGTGTCCAAACCATTGAAGTCTGCTCTCTCTAACTTTGTCTCCAAAACATCCAACCTTGGCTGTCCCTCTGATGAGCTCATTTCGAATTTTATCCAACCTGGTCACTCCAAGAGCGAACCTCAACATCTTCATTTCCGCCACCTCCAGCTCTGCTTCCTGTTGTCTCTTCAGTGCCACTGTCTCTAATCCATACATCATGGCTGGCCTCACTACTGTTTTATAAACTTTGCCCTTCATCCTAGCAGAGACTCTTCTGTCACATAACACACCTGACACCTTCCTCCACCCGTTCCAACCTGCTTGGACCCGTTTCTTCACTTCCTGACCACACTCACCATTGCTCTGGACGGTTGACCCCAAGTATTTAAAGTCCTCCACCCTTGCTATCGCTTCTCCCTGTAGCCTCATTCTTCCCCCACCAGCCCTCTCATTCATGCACATATATTCTGTTTTACTTTGGCTAATCTTCATTCCTCTTCTTTCCAGTGCATGCCTCCATCTCTCTAACTGTTCCTCCAGCTGCTCCCTGCTTTCACTGCAGATCACAATGTCATCTGCAAACATCATGGTCCACGGGGATTCCAGTCTAACCTCATCTGTCAGCCTATCCATCATCACTGCAAAAAGGAAGGGGCTCAGGGCTGATCCCTGATGCAGTCCCACGTCCACCTTAAATTCTTCTGTCACACCTACAGAACACCTCACCGCTGTTCTGCTGCCCTCGTACATGTCCTGTATTATTCTAACTCTCCAGACGTCCGCATGCAGTGCCACAGTTCAGACTGTGGCACTGCATGTATGACTTTTTCACGAAAAATACATACCTTTTTTATTAAAAACAAACTTTTAATTCTGGTAAAAAAACTTTTAATTCTGGTAATATTTTGACAATTCATCGTTAGATAATATTTTGACAATCAAGTTATCAATTCAAAAAAATGCTGCTTTTTCCTTGTAAGATTATGACTTTTCCATGAAAAATACACCTCATCTTTAAAAAAAACAAACAAAAAAGAAAAATCCCCCAAAATCAACTTCTTTCAGAAAAAAAGTACAACTTTATTCTAATAATATAATGACAATTTATCGTGGAAAAAATATATAACTTTATTCCCGAAATATTAAGCAGTTTTCGGGTCGGTGGGGTGTAGTGTGACTTCTGGTAAGAACATGACTTTTTATCATGGAAAAGGTCTTAAGAACTCGTCTTGTACAATTCTGACTTTTTTTCCTTGAAAATATGACTTTTTGACACAAAAACAAAAACTTTTTTGAACAAAAACATGACTTTATTACTTTTAACTTTGCTCTTGACTTTTTTCTTGAAAAATACAACAAAAATTAAGATTTTGTATTGATAAAATATGACTTCATTATCCTAATATTGTGTGTTTTTTGGCTTGAAAATTGTTACCGTAATTTAGTCTTGTCAGAACACAACGGTTTTCCCCCAGAGTATTATTAATATAGATTTTTTTTCTAAAAAAAACATTGACTTTCTTCATAATAAGACATTTTTAATTTAATAATAATGACAATAATAAAATCATTTCCCCCCCCCAAAAAATACAACTCCTGCCCTGCGAATATTTGTCATATTTGACGCTGAATGCGAAATGACAGTGGGCGTTCACTTTCACATGGGAATGAGTTTATTATTCATTGAAACAAATGTTGTTCTTTCAAACACTGCGCTGTGTTTAGATCGTGTGTCCTCCTGGCAGTGAGCCACACGCAGCATATCGAGTCAGTGCTCTTTAAGCTCATCACAGAAACACAAACATTCCATTGAAAAGTGCCAATTGGCATCATGGGCCAAAGCGTCGCAAGATTCCCAACTTTTTTGCTGCTCTTTTCCTGGAAGTCGGGGTTCCCAAAGCCAACGCCGGCTTCGTGAGGAAGTAGCGCTCGCTCGATCGTTTGCATCGTCTGCTGCTTTTAATTATATGCGTTTCAACACGTTGTTTGTTTGAGAAACAAAGCAAAAGCCACACCCTCACAAAACAACCTGTGTCCACTCTTGTATAAAGGTCCTGGAAGCGATATTTGAGTAAAATTTTGCAAATGTTAAAGTCACCTTGTAGAATATTATTAGCGAAAATCCGCGGATAATTGACATCCGTTATAATTGCATTAAAAAAAAATTGAAACCCCCCAAATTCTTGAATAGGTGTTGATAAACCGCCAATCAGTGTATTCAAAGTTAGTTCTCCCTTAAAAAAGAAAACAACTAAGAAAAACAAACAAAAAAGACAAAGAAAATCGAAAAACTAAATCCACTAATAGGTGAATCCTCGGGTGCCAAACCATGAGTATGCAGGCGCTCGCTGTATTTGACATTTGCTCTTCTTAATTCTATTCTTTGACAAATAGGTTTCAAGCTATTCAATGCCACTCTGAAAAAATAATTACACATTACACACAATTACACATTGTAGCTTTGCCTTAGAAAAATCTGTCTAACAAACAATGCAAAACACCATAGATGGGCTAACTCATAGCATTGATGTCACAGTGGTATAACCATTTAACCAACAAATATTCTAACACAAACGGTGAAGCAACAGATTGACATATAATAACAGAATACTCCCAGGCATATATTCTCTATCCTCTGCGAAAAACGACTAATATTGCTGCGGCTTACTGCGGAGTGATGTCTCCATTTATAGCTGTATGTCTGTATTATACTGTCTAACACACCAGAAGGAGCAACACAATGTCCATTGAATTGAAGCAAAACTGTGGCCAAAGCTGTTTATTTCTTCACATTCTATTTCATTATGTTATTACTGTATGTTTTTATAAAGTACATTATTTCTATTAATAAGGTATTTCCATTACTTTTAACAGGGAAAGATGATTTAAGATCTGAGTGTTTTAAGTTACGAGTGTTGTGACATAACAAATTAAACTTGTATCTCAATGCATTACTGTATATGAATATCTTTTTTTAGGTGATCAGGATAAATGTGTGCCTACCGGTACGCCCATATAAAGATGTTAACGTCAACTAATAATTTCTTCAGTTTTTATTTTGTCATAACGACTCATAAAGATGGTCAGGGTAAATGTAAATGACTATAAAACAATGTATACATTGCATTGTAATGAATCAGTGTAAAAGTAGACATTCATTTAGGAAATACAGGTGAATAAAAATTGCCAGAAATATAAGTCATGAAGTAAACTACAGATATTTGAAAATTCTACTTGATAACAGTACTGAAGTATTTGTTCTTTGTTAAATTACAAGGGTGCCTGTTTTATGACCGTGTTGTTAAGTCATTGAAATCGTTTTTCTGTCTTGCAGAATGTAAAATTGACAACTGCGACTCGTGTTTCAACCACAACTTTTGCACTAAATGCAAGGAGGGGTTGTATTCGCACAGCGGACGGTGTTATGTTAGCTGCCCTCCCGGCCAGCTCACCGCCAACGACACCATGGAGTGTGTGGGTGAGTCACCCAAAAACTCCCCAAAATAAAACTTCAAATCAATATTTAATGTCACAGATTACAAATAAGTCACGCTAAGAATGTGACAGCCGTGTTCCCGTGAGTGCGCTGCAAATGATTGATACCTCGTCAGTCAGTAACGCCTTCTGATTGGTTGTTTTTCCTAAGGCGATGTGTTTTCTTGCAAATCAAGCAAGAGGTCCAAGATGGGACCAGAGAGGGACGATTTATTTTTTTCACAGATCATTTTAATCGCGTATTACTGTCAAGCGGACAGTATTAACAATTCTTTTTTTTTAAATTGAAAACTGGCCAAAGAAAAAGCATGGGCGAAATAAACATTTTTTCTAAAAAACAATATAACAATATTAAGAGAATTCATCTTGAAATAAAATATAGCATAACCTTACTGCTGGAATATTAAGAATTGTTAAATCAGAAAATAGAACTTTAGAGATTTTGAATTTTTAACAAATATAACTAGTCTTGTGGAATTCAGATTTTCTTTCACCCCCCCAAAGAAATAACTTTTTCCCAAAAATACACATCTTTTCGAAGATATTTTTTTATCTAAAAAAGTAACATTTATTTTAGTAATATTATGATAGTGTATCTTGAAAAAATTTTTATAACCTTATTCTCAGAATTTTAAAATCAATTTAGCTTGAAAAATATGGTTTTATTTTATAAGATTAAAAATTCATTAAAATAAAAAAAAGGGCTTCATTCTCATAATATTCCAACTATTTTTCTTAAAAATATTACAATGTTTTGCTTGTAATATTACAACTGTAACTCACAGTTGTTGTAACTCCTGCTTCAAAATGTATTGCACAAATGTTAAATTATTTTTTTTATTTTAAAAACAAACAATTTTTAAAGATTAAAGGCAACGTGTTGAACTTTAAAGTAAAATATAACTGAACTGTACTTCGGCAGTGATTCTTTTGCATACCAGCAGAGGGAGTCCACATGCCACCACACTACGAGAATCACTGGTATATGACATTTTTAAAATTTGTCATTGGAGCAAAAATAATCACAAATTATGCCTAGCAATGAGTAATTACATATAATTAAAAAAAAAAAACTGCTGTTCCTCACTCACCTCAGGCCAGTGTTTCTCCTCTTCTTCTTTCCCAGAGTGCCAACTGTCCGAGTGGAGCCAGTGGGGTTCCTGCATGAAGAGGAACAAGACGTGCGGCTTCAAAAAGGGTTCGCAGTCGCGGGTCCGCCTACCACTGCAGCACCCCCGCAAGCGGGACCCCCCCTCGGGTGCCTTGCAACACTCTCAGCCGTGCACACCGCAGACCGAGAGGCGGAAGTGCGTCATGGCCAAGACGCCCTGCGTGAGCGGTAAACGCACACAGTCACATTACATCGCACAATACTCCATTTTCATTGATGGTTTTTAAATTTTACTTTAGTTTCTTCATTGAGCCTTTGTGGGTGGTCAGAATGTTAGGAACTGCTCCGTATGATACAGTGGAGTTGTACTGTACATTGGTGGAACACAATAAAGAACATATTGTTATTGTTTTTCTTTGGCTTTTTGGACACAAAGGTACCATCCAAAAGTGTGATAAGAACAACAGAACAGGACACGGAATTTAATTTAGTAAACTATAACCCAGGTCAAACATATGGCCCATTGACCAGAACTGGCCTGTCGGGGTGTCCAATGTGGCCCGTGGCCTGCATTTTTTCAATAAAAGTAACTGTTGTTACTGAAAACACTTAATATACACATAACAATTGCGTTTGACTTTTTCTTTGACTTTATTTTTGGCGTTTTCATGGTGACACCTGTACCATAGGTTAAAATGTCAATCAAGAGTGAGCATTATTATCTGTGTAAAAGCACCATTTTTGCATTTTTTTAAATTTGCAGTTGTTTTGCAATAAATGACATGTTTGCGCCTGATACGTCGTTGGAAGGTTAGTTTTATATATACAATTAATCTTCAGTTATAGTTGGAAACTTTAGAGAGGTGTAAACAAGTATATGACAGGGGTGAGTAAACTTCTGTGATCATCTTCCCATCATGATGCTGATCATCTCCGCTAAAATCGCCTACATCCTCAGTTTACCCAGATAATGCAATTCTACTGAAATAAATAAATAAATAAAAACTCCTAAATATATTATATTCAGTATTTGGTTCAGTTTTTGTGTGTGTTGTCTGAAAAAGTGAAAATTTACTTCGGCCATTATTTTAGGAAGGTGAAGTTATGTAAAAAAAAAAACTTTAACTAATGATGATTACTAACTAAACTAATTTATGTAATTTAAAAAAAACAAAAGTATTTACAATAAATCAATGAATGCATTATTTTATTGAGCTGAATGAAAACAGAAAATAAAAGATGTATTTTAGTACAATAATAATTCATCCTATCTTTTCAAGTAGCGTATATTATTTATACTTAATGTTATGATCATTTATTAAGCAATTATTTAATAAAATAAAAGAGTTTAGTTGTAAATCAGACCTTGGCAAAGTACAGCCCATGAACCACATCCAGCCCGTTGATAGTCTCTGACTGGCCCTCGCTGTCTTTGTGAAGTCAAAATAAAATGTAAAATCTGCAACGCTTATATTTTGAAAGTGGTGTTTTTATGTTGATGTGCATGTGTCGGTAGAACAAGCCAGCAAAAACAACGACTTGTCTTCAGTGTTGCCAACTTAGCGACTTTGTCGGAAAAGCTAGTGACTATTTAAAAAAAAAAACGAGGAGCAACAATGCCAACAGTGCTCCTCATGTTAGCAACATTGTCATTTTGTGCAACATGGAAAAAAAAAACCTGAGGAAAGCGCAACATCAATAGTTTGTCTTTTTATTTAGGAAAAGAAGTGTACCTAATATCGTGGCCGTGTGTAAATTTATTCCGTCTGGAGGGAAGTCGGCTGTTCGGTGGACAGCTGCCGTTGAGAAATTAGTTCGTGTGCGAATTCACCCGGGAAAGAATTTCATCTCGGGGCTTGAGAAAACAATTAGCGGTGAAATATTATAAACTTCATAAAAACCTCCCAGGTGTTGAATCTGCAGGAGGCTCTGAATGAAGCATGAGCAGGTGTCATCTGATGAGCCATCGCAGATGTCGTCCTTGTGCCAACATGCACAGATCAGCGTATTTCTTGTACGTTAGTTACAGTGGTTCGCGCCAAAGTAATAATTTTATTGCTTTGGTCTAAGCACAAAAAACAGTGAATAAACAAGATTTTCAGCTAATAACAGAAGATGGCTCGCTATCTTGTGAATGGCAAATCCCGAACATGCGCAGGTTCATTGTTATCTTATATTTTTAGAGAATAAATTTGTCTTTTCTAGAATAAAAAGTGTAATTCACAAGAATAAAGTTGTATTTTTGAAATTCACATTAAATTATGACTCTTCCCTCATTACAGTTGTCTTTAATGTTGTAATATTGCGACTTTTTCTTGGGAAAATACGATTTTATTCTCATAAGATTTAAAATCTGTCAAAAAACTGTCTTTACTTGTAGTAAAGATTAGTATTCCCCCACATATTTGTGATTTGCTACTCACCTATTTAGCAATTCGCTGAGTTTTTTTGTGAAACCGATTGTCATTATTCACTAAAAAACTCATTCTCTGTTTTTGTACTCAAGCCAAAGCCCTGTCAAAAATAAAGGTAGTGCTTTGGCACCATCTGGTGGCAACTTGGTGCCAAGGAACTATAGCGGTACCTCAACTTACGAATGATCCGATGTAGGAGATTTTCGAAACGAGAGCCGTCGCTCGGCTGAATTTTGCTTTAACTTGCGAGCAAAACTGATGGATGTAGCGAACTCGACTCAACTCATTACACAGCAAGCGGCAGTTTGCCAGAACAATTCTTTAAAAAAAAAGGTTTCAAGCTGTTTATTGCCACTCCCAATTGAAGTTTGCTGTCAAACTAAACAGAAAATAAAGACAATTACACCTTACTTATTTAAAACTACATAACAGGCCCTGCAAACGTCTGCTAGCTTAATGCTAAAACACAATTCCAAAAGCCACAGACAGGCTAACGAATAGCATCAATGTCACGTTGTTGTAAACCTTTAAACAGTCGATATTTGAACACAATTTTCTATCCTGGACCCAAAAGTCTGAGAAGCCCTGCGTTACATCGTCAGACCACGATTGAGGTGACGCCCCAGGGAGCAGCTGTGGCTTGTTCTGAGGTAGTGGAACACAGCGTGGGCAGAACTTGTATAACAGTGCGTGATGTAGTGCCATACACATCATCCTCTCTCCTTCATTCGGGGGCCTCAGGCGGGGGCAAAAATAAGCCCTTTCTCTGAAGGCGATATTCCATTTGTCAGCCATTTGTTGTTTGGACTGGATGGAGAAGGATGAGGTGCAATCAGGGCCGGCATAAATTGATGGAGCACACCTCTCCGACTCAAACCACCTCGACCACATCAGTTACTTGTTTGAGATGTCATTACATCTTTACACCATTAGTTAAAATTGTCTTATGAGGCTTCAACCCCATGAGCTTATACACTGCAGGATCAACTCCACTCCAAATGTGGTTGAACGTTTACATTTCATGAATTTATTAGTCCTTACTTCCAGCAGTAGTGATAATAGATTTTTTAGATTGGATTATAATTTTCTATTTTAACAGTGCTTTATATTAACCTTTTATTTGTACATTAAAACATTTCTTTCTTTTATTTGATTAATCGCTGAAATAATCGAAAGAATAATTTATTTTCAAAATATTTGATAGTGACAGCCCTATTTGCAGAATTGATAGAAAGACAAAATAATCAGTCATCTGTTTTTCAACTATAATATACAGTATATCATATGTAATAATAAACATTAGATAAACCTGGACATATAATTTAAACTCTGTAAAATAAAAGAGGTATGGCTGCTTAAGTGGGTTATACAAAAAGGTCAAACTATTTGAAACACTTCTCAGTATGATTCAGTGCAGACCGCAACCACAATAATAAACAGTTTTTAAATTAATCCCTATCTGACTGCCAATATGCAACAATAATGCTGCTTGCAAAATGAAATAAACTCACTTTATAATTAAATACTCATGAAAGTAAAAAAGGTCTGAGATGGATTTTGGATATGGATGGACAGATTAAATAATTAAACAAACTGAAATACACTGGCAAAAAATTGCAAACTGCCGTAGTTGTTGGAAATGTGAAGAAGAGGCCTTCATCCTGCAATGGATAGAAAAGGGCTTTATATATATATATATATATATATATATATAGCTATACACACACACACATATGTATGTATATATATATATATATATATATATATATATATATACACACACACACATATGTATGTATATATATATATATATATATATATATATATATATATATATATATATATATATATATATATACATATATATATATAAATATGCCGGCACGGTGTACGACTGGTTAGCACATCTGCCTCACAGGACTGGGGACCGGGGTTCAAATCCCGTTCCCGCCTGTGTGGTGCTTGCATGTTCTCTCCGTGCCTGAGTGGGTTTTCTCTGGGCACTCCGGTTTCCTCCCACATCCCAAAAACATGCGTGGTAGGTTGATTGAAGATTGAAGACTCTAAATTGCCCAAATGGTTGTTTGTTTCTATGTGCCCTGCGATTGGCTGGTGACCGGCTCAGGGTGTACCCTGCCTCCCGCCCGAAGATAGCTGGGATAGGTTCCAGCAGCCCCTGACCCTACTGAGGAGAAGCGGTAAATTTTTATTTCATATAGTTTTGTTTTGTTTTGCTTTTCAGTTCTTATTTTTAATTGTTAATTTAAAACCATGTATATTTTGACCTTTCTGTTGTCACCAGCGTGCGAAACACTCTCCAGCGCTTGGCACGTGTGCGCTTGTTTTCCAGGAGGCGCACGGAACCATAACAAGTTCATAACAGACATTCGTCAGTGAAGGGAGCTCGCCCGCCTCGGCTAAACAAAACGAGTGCAGCCTGAGTAATTACCACAAGGCACTCGACATCGTGTTCGCTTTCACTTCCAGGACCCTTTGACGATGTTTACTCATTGTGTTTGTGCATTTTAAAAATGCTTAGGGAGGCCAATGTGGTTAAATGAGCCAGTAGTGTTTTAATTCAAGACTGTTCAAAGTGTTTCTGCTTCACTTGTTTGCATAGTTTGTTTCCTAAAAAGAAGACAAACTATTGATGTTGCAATTTGCTAAAAAGAAAATATTTAAATTTTTGCTGCTAGCAGTTTGTGTGTGAACAGATTTGGAACCTTAAAATCAAGGTATAAACCGTAGATTTTACACCTCTAATTAGTACCATTCTTGCTTGTCTCATCAGAGAAGACTCGGGGAGGCCGTCTCGAGAACGTGCCAAGAATCAAAGAGGGCGGCAGCAGTGGCGGCGGCGGAGGTGGGAGGAGGCGAAAAGCCCAAAGCAGGACCACTGTCGTTCCCAACGTCACGAGCAGCTCCGTCACTTAAACTCGGAAGGATTGTGACGAGAAAAACCTACCGAGATGACGTTGACGTCAAGCTGACATCTTGATGAGAAAACAATGCGTAGGGCCGCTTCTAGATGCTGACTCCGCAGGTTTTCCCAGTCACCTAAGACGTCCGATCATGTGAAATCCGTTCCTCGTTGGCTCTGGATTGATGAAAAGATAAACAATGTGTCTTTTCCGTGACTGGGAGCAAATGGAAAGCAAATACACAGTGCAAGCCACTGAATATGAACAATTATTATACTGCTTTGTTTGCAACAGGGTTCTGATGTTTTTGCACAGTTGTGACTTTTTTACGTAAACATTTATACGTAGACAATATTCTCATATGTCTGTTGCTTTATGTGACCGTACATAAAATTACAAAGTATTTGTAAAGTTCTATCTATCTATCATAGTTCCAGTAGAAAGTCCAAATAAAAAGAGGAAGCTTGTTTAACTTTACTCGGATACCTCATTTAGCAGGATACAATCAGTCAGTTCACACCACATTTAAATACAGGTTTTCTCTTCGGCACTCGAGCAGTCAAAATTTTAAAACGATGTCCACCTTTCCGGGACTGTTTTGTCTCATAAACAACTCTGATTATATTGAGGGCTACTTAAAATCAATGCGTGTGAGGTAGATGAGATCAGAATCAGAATCAGAATCAGAATCAGAATCAGAATCATCTTTATTTGCCAAGTATGTCCAAAACACACAAGGAATTTGTCTCCGGTAGTTGGTCATAAAAAAGTCATAAAGCCTGAGTATATGTTTCTATTCGGCCCTCGAGAAGTCACAGAGTCAGCTCTCTTGTAGGCGTGATTTTGAAATTATCTCCAAATTTAAGGGACTGTTTTGTCTCACAAAAATCACTTTTGATTTTTTTTGTACAAGTTTTTTTTCGGCGTTGGAGCAGTCAAAAATTTTGAACTGATCTCATACTTCTGGGGACTGTTTTTCCTAAGTGAGCTTATTTTGAAGACTACCTTCACCAAGGAGCCAAGATCAAAAGTTATGCAACCTTTCATTACATGTTTCTTTTCAGCGCTTGAGCAGTCACAGTTTTCATTATGATCTCACACGCTCACGGATGTTTGTCTTCATAAAGATCTCTTATGATTTTGAGGGCGATTTAAACCAATGTGTTTGAGCAGCTAAGACAAGGTCATACAACAGCATGGGTAAATTTTTTCTCTTCGGCGCTCAAGCAGCTACAATTTGCAACTACTAATCTAAAAATTTCAGGGACTTTTTTGTTTAAAAAAAATACACTTTGAAGAATACCTAAAACAAGGTGATTGAAGGAGTTGGGATCAAAGGTTAGAAAGAATGAGTGGTGCATTTCTCTTCAGTGCTCGAGCAGCCACACTTTTCAAACCATCTCACAATTTTGGGGACTTTTTTTAAATCAACAAGAGCCCTGTTGATTTTGAAGTACGGGAAAAAAGTGGATAAACGAGTTGAGATCAAAGGCTCGTTTTGACGCTTGAGCAATCACAATTCTTAATTGATCCCCCCAAAAAACAACCTTGAACTTTCAGTGAATAGTTTCTCTCCCAGAGCCCTGTTTATCTTTGAAGGATATCCAAACCAAGGTGTGTAAGGGGGCTGCGTTCAAGGGTCATGCAGCATGACTACGTTTCTTTTCGGCGCTCAAGCATCTGCACATTTTAACCGAGTTTTAATCTTAAACTTTTTAGGGACCATTCCTTTTTTTTCTCATAGAAATTATGATATTGAGTTATATTTAGGCAGAGGTGGGTAGTAACGTGCTACATTTACTCCGTTACATTTACTCAAGTAACATTTGGGATATATTGTACTTGTCAGAGTGGTTTTTATGAAGGATACTTTTTACTTTTACTCGACTATTTATGTTAAGAAAAAACAGTACTTTTACTCTGTTTCAATAATCTACATGCCGTTCGCTACTTTAATTTATCAATAATTGCATGCGTGATCTATTTTTAGACTTCCGTTTTCAACTTCCGCGCCGTTGCTCCAATCCACCATGATTACCACAGTGAGGTTTGACTCAACTTCACCAATCAAACGACACAAGAAAGTTACATCTGCACACAAAGTCTTCTATTGGGCTTCGCGGGCCAATCAAAGTGAGTTGTGACAGCCGCAACAGACTACGAAAAACAACAGCTTTAACATGCAGCGTAGTTTTGTCGCTACCCAAACCTGGATATTTCAGCCCCCTTCTAACTTGAGAAAAAACCTTGCTGTAAGTTGCAGATGTTTTTGGTGTTGTTTTGGCTGTGCATATAGCAACATTAGCACTATTTTATGGTCACAAGTAACTGTTAAACATGCATCTTGTTCTCTCTCGCGCTCTCTCTTTAACACACACTTTCTCAATAAGTCTGGTCAGCAAACAGCTTGTTCATTCAGTCATTGTAGTGGGTAAAGCAAATAATGTTTCTGTAAGGCCCTATGCATGTGTTGTTGTTGTTTTTTTTACTTGAAAATTTAAATGGTGGCATTTGTGCATGGACTTTGAACATGAGCTCTGACTTTGAACATGAGCTCTGAACACATCCACATGCCCGTTGTAAGAGGGTTTACATCCTTGTGCAACCAGATCTTTTTAAAATTTTATTTTATTTCAACTTTATTTAACCAGGTAAAAGACCAGTAAAAACACAACATCTCTTTTGCAATGGTGACCTGGCCAAGAAGGAAACAAGTTAAACCTCAAGTCCTAGTCCAAGTTTTTTTCACTTGTTTATTTTCTCCTACCCTCTCAAAAATATACAAAATTAAAGCAGTTAAGGCAGCACGGTGAACGACCGGTTAGCACATCTGCCTCACAGTTCTGACGACCGCCGTTCAAATCCTGGCCCCGGCTGTCTGGAGTTTGTATGTTCTTCCCGTGCCTGTGTGGGTCTGGTTTCCTCCCACATCCCAAAAACATGCATGGTAGGTTGAAGACTCAAAATTCCCCTTTGGTGTGAATGTGTGCGCGAATGGTTGTTTGTTTATATGTGCCCTGCGATTGGCTGGCAACCAGTTCAGGGTGTACCCCGCCTCTCGCCCGAAGATAGCTGGGATAGGCTCCAGCACGCCCGCGACCCTTGTGAGGATAAAGTGGTATAGAAAATGGATGGATGGATAAATCAGTTAAGTTGTACCAATTCTAGGTCACATTAATGGTGGAAAAACTTTGAAAATGATTTATCTTGGTCAAAATTATTTTACAACACAAAAACCTGGCATTTGAACAGGGGTGTGTAGACTTTTTATATACACTGCAGGTTTGTTCCAGGTTTTGTAATCTGCCTGGTGAACCGACATTATTGTGCTTTTATTGTGCTGTTTAACAAGTAGAAACAACATTTGTTAGCTCCATTTCTTGGAGCTAAATTTGCCTTAATTTGTTATTTTACAAAGATTTGATTTCATAAAATTGTATTTATTATGTGATTAAGTGATATTGTTCAGCAATATCTGAATTTGCAGATTCATATTTTTATTTTATTTGATGTTCATATTCTGATTTTAAAAATAAATTAGAAGTTATTAGTTACTCAGTACCTGAGTAGTTTTTTCACAAGAGTAACTTCTTATGCTTACTCTTACTCATGATTTGGAGGACTACTTTTTACTTTTACTCGAGTCATATTATTCAAAAGTAACAGTACTCTTACTTGAGTACAATATTTGGCTGCTCTACCCACCTCTGTATTTAGGGCTGTGGGGGACTTAAAAAATAGTTCGACGCCGAATTACTGCCTCAAAGCTCCACCCGGACCAAAAAAAAAAGGAAAAGAAAGATCCTCCCGGAAACATGGTTGTGCCGCCGGATCCAATGTTTCACACGGACATTTATTGCAGACGGACGCATTATTGGGCCGCTGATAAACTTTGGCAAAAACGACAGAGGAGTGTCGGTAAGTACTTTTTTAAAGACACTATTAGATGTGTAATGTGCATATAACATGATGTATGAGTGAGCTGAATGGTAGTTGGTGTTTTTTTGTAATTACCTAAAAAGGTAATAGCTTGTGTGTTAATGCTAATCGCTAATGCTAATCGCCAATGCTAACCGGTTAGGAAAGGCTGATTTTGTTGTCTCAAATTCTGTACAGAGTTCATACCATACACTCAGTACAAACAGATGCAGTTTAAGGATAGAAGTCCAGCCCTCATAAATGAAAAAAAAAAAAAAAAAAAAAAAACATTCCGGGGATTACTGGAGCACTCGACGAAATATCTATAGGATAATAAATTCTAATAAGATTCGATTGTGACAACCCTTGTGACATTTAAATCAAGGTGCTTGAGGTAATTGGCATAAAAGGGTTATGCAACATGTGTCCATGTTTCTTTTCAGCACTCGAGCAATCACAATTTTCAACCAATGTCACGATTTTGAGGGCTTGCCCCCCCCCCCCATCCATCCATAAGAGCCCTATTGATTTTAACGGATCAAAGGTTTTTTTTCAGTTCTTAAGCAGCAGCAAACTTCAAGCGATCTTCAACTGATCTCAAACTTGGAGGTTTTGTCTAAAAAAAAAAACCTTGTTGATTTTAAATTACTTTTAATACACTGTATCATAACTTTGAGGCTAGGTCGAAACAGACATTTCTCGTTAGCAAATGAGGGGAGGACATTTTATGCACAGTAAATAACACGTTCATCTTCTCCTGCTAGTTCATTTCAACCAGACAAATGGCTCCCTCTATTTCATGCTCTCCTTCCACACTCCCAAAGTGTTCCAAGACAAATGAATGGTCAAGGTCTTACCACTAATACATTAAACTTGAACACCACCCTCTGGTTTAGTTGGAATGCGACATTAAAGATCTATGTTGTCTAAGTCCTGACACAAATGAGACAAAGCTTTGATTGTGCTGCTCTCTTTGGTACAGATTCAGCACTGCAGTTCCAGCAGTTCCTAAAGAATTAACAAGAACTGTCAAACACATCAAGGTAAACTAATGCGCATCAAGCAATTGTATTGTTTAAGATATGACAAAATCTGTGCCGCAATTAGGAGTCAATGTATGTGTAGTTAAAGAATTTGACCACATGTCGGCGCTATATGTGCATTAAATACAATCACCATTCTCAGAAACAAGACATGACATGCTATAGGTCCTGGCTAAAGATTAAAGTGCCCATAGGTCCATGGCTAAAGATTAAGCTGCCCATAGTATTACTGTTATGCAATTTGTAGTCGGAAATTGCTTTATAAGGCAACATAACATGGTAAGATGAAGGTATTAGAGGTGTTTTTGAAATAAATGGAAGACAGGGTGTCTAAATTGCATGTTGACAGCAAGAATGTTCAACTTCATCACATGAATTAAAATCATTATACTTACCTTGAACTGGGAGGATTAACAGAGACAGGCAGGGAACATCTGGGAATGATCCGGATGAGATCATCCACCTTTCCTCACCTTCTTTAAGCCCGCAGGATCTGAAGTGGTTTTAACACAGCAGTTCTATTTTATCAACTGGTAGCACTAACTAACTTTATTACCTGAGAGTCAAAGCTAGCCCAGATAAATCACCTATTTGAGGGCTTTCCCATTCTCAAAAACTCAACAGATTTTCTTGATAGATTAAACAAAAATTCAGCCCGGATTCGGAGCCAGTTTCACTTAGCCCCATGAAATTTGGTAAACATGTCTGTCATGAGTAGACGCACAAAAAAAGTCTCAAGAAGCCATGCTTGAAAAGACGCAGGAAGTCTGTCACTTTGTTGTGAAGCTGACATTTTAGTGTTATTCTGGCCTTTTTCGAGTGTCCGGGGGATTTTGTTTTAATTGCTACCTAATTTAAACTACGTATACTAGACAGATGGGTGACCCTAAATTATGAAGATTTTGAGTTGTGTCATTGCATGTAGGTGGAGCATTGTAGTGAAATTTGATGACTCGCCATAAAACATGAAAATCAACAAAATCAGCTGGAAAGAAAAAATTTGCCCACGATTTCACCAATTGACACGAAATTTGGTAGACGTATAAATGTACACACGGAAAAGACTCATGGACCCATGCCCGAAACGGAGCAGAAGGCAATTCAACAAACTCCGACTAAGGAATTCATCAAATGAGCCCGAATTGGACAGAGATATCCTATAGATGGATGGGTGACGCTAAATTGTGAAGTTTTTTTTTTTGCCTATGCTATTTAATGCGAGCAGAGCATGGCGTCAAAGATTAATGGTCGTTTTAAGGATTCTCGGAAAGTTGTAAAAATTAGCCAGTGACACCACTTTCACCCATCAACATGAAATTGGGTCGACAGGTCTATCATAACAGGACCCACAAAACACGTAGCTTGGTGCACATAACAGGACACACACAAAAAAGTCTCAAAGAACCGTGTCTGAAGCTAAACAGGAAGTCGCACATTTTGGTTTGAAATAGACATTTTAGGCAAATTCCAGTGGGTTGGAATTTGCCCAATTGAGCCCCAGTTGGAAGCTGGTATACCATCCATACATCCATCCATTTTCTGTACCGCTTTATCCTCACAAGGGTCGCCGGCGTGCTGGAGCCTATCCCAGCTAACATCGGGCGAGAGGCGGGGTACACCCTGAACTGGTCGACAGCCAATTGCAGGGGACATATAAACAAACAATCATTTGCGCACACATTCACACCTAAGGGCAATTTAGAGTCCTCAATCAACCTACCATGCATGTTTTGGGGAAGTGGGAGGAAACCGGAGTACCCGGAGAAAACCCACGGAGGCATGGGGAGAACATGCAAACTCCACACAGGTGGGGCCAGGATTTGAACACGGTCCTCAGAAATGTGAGGCAGATGTGCTAACCAGTCGACCACCGTGCCGCCCTGGTATACCAGACAATTGTAAAAGCTTTTTGCCTATGACATCTAAAGCAGGTGGGGGATGTCGTCAAATTTTGATGATCATTTTGAGGACTTTCAATAAATTAAAAAAAATAATCCCACAAGAGTTTCACCCATCAACATGCATTTGGGTGGACATGTCTATCATAACGGGAATAATGGAAAAAGCCTTAAGAACTCATGCCTGAAACTAGACAGGAAGTCAGCCATTTTGGGTTGGAAACAGCCATTTCAGGCATGGCGTCAACATTAGATGATCATTTCGAGGATTTTTGGGAAGTTCGAAAAAAATTAGCCCCCGACATCCATTTCTCCCATCATCACAAAGTTTAATGGGTATGTCGAGCATAGCAAGACACACGAAAAAGTCTCAAAGACCCATGCCCGAAACTAAACAGGAAGTCAGCTATTTAGGTTTCAAGCAGCCATTTCGGGTATGACATCAACAATTGATTAATCATTTCGAGGAGTCTTGGAAAGTTAAGATACATTAGCCCCCAGACACCCATTTTTCCCATCATTACAATTGGTGGGCATGTCTATCATAACAGGACACATGAAAAAGTCCCAAAGACCCATGCCCGAAACTGAACAGGAACTCAGCCATTTTGGTTTGTAGCAGGCACTTCGAGGCTCACTCCAGGGCTCCTATTTTGACGAACTCCTCCGTTGAGTATTTCGAGGGCTCCCATTAATGGGTGCTTGGCATAGTTTTGTTGAGGTTCTATTCAAGGGGTTGCCAGCATATGTTAGCATGTGTAAAACATGCTGGCTTTTCTCACTGACCCTTCCTCCTTCCTTCATCTAGTCTCCACCTTCCTGCCAATAAACCCCCCCCCCCCCAAAAGAAAAAGATGACCCCCCGCTGAAAGTGTCTACTCCAGATGTGAACATCCTCCCTCTCTTCCTCGCTCCCACACTTCTACGCCCTCCTCCTCTTCCTCCCGAGCTGCTCCAAGTTTTCCATTTCCTTTTTTGGTGAAAATATCTCAAACTGCGGCAGGGAGTGTGCATCTGTTATTCCATGTGTACTTCATCGAGGTGGCGAAACAGTGGACTCAGCATAAATATTGCAGTGTGTGTTATATATTTAGACAAACTAATTTAAAGCTTGTTGTCGCTTTAAGAGCTAACACACAAATATGTCGAAAACTTGTGTTCCTCTAAAATCACAAAAAGTCTTATGCCGTCATAAACTGCAAACAGCTATTTCAAGACAGAAAGCACACAAAGTAATCCACACAATTCCATTTATTTTCCACTCAAACGTACACACAAGCGCTCCATCACCACCATTGCAGGATTGAGTCCCGTCTATTAACATCGGGATTTATATGAAACAATGGCTTATTTCCCCATCATAAAGACAAGACAAACAAATGCACATTTGCCAACTCTGACTCACCAGCATCAAAGCTGAAATCGTGAAATATATTGATTTTTTTGTAATACTTTGTCACGTAGAATAAGAAAAAATAAAATAAAAAAAAAGTGTTACAGAAAAAACAAGAATCTCAAAAGTTTGTTGGTTTATTTTTTTTCTCCAACATGATGATTTCATTCGGTACTACTTAACAATAAGGGTACCCATAAGAAGATTTTTTTGTGTGTGGTTATTTATAGTTTTCAAATGCTTAAAAACTACTTGAGGCAAGAATCGATTGCTTGCCAAATCGTGAGCCCAGCTGCTTATGTTAGCCTCAAATGCTCATGGCAAGTTGGTTAATTATGAGATGTCTTATTATATATAATATATTTTTTCCCTCTACAAAAACTATAATAAAAACTAAATATAAACACATAAAGATAAATATAAAATAAAAACAACTACAAAACATGTAAAACAAATAAACTAATAAAAACTAAAATGAAAAACTAGAAGAAAAAACGAAATATAGAAACAAACACATATGAAAAGAATTATAAAAACTAAAAGAAAAAAATAATAAAATAAAATATATTTTAAACTAAAAGAGAATGAACTAAAAAATATCAATACTAGAAAAAATAAAAAGGACTTTGACCTGGCCAAATAGTGAACTGCATGTTTATTAATGATGTAAAAGACTTTGCAATAATTCACAAAAGCCTTTATAGGGTACACTTATCGTAAAATGGTATCATCCATTATTGGTTATGAAAAATTTGTTTTATGTATGTTGTTTTTTGGATAGAAATAAAAAAAAAACCCACAGAATTCTGAGATCCAGCGACAATCAGACAAATACAACAAATGAAAAAAAGTAAGACATGCATACTCAGACATTACATAAAAATAACGCAGCATCTTTTGAACTAAAATTGCCAGATGCTTGAAAAAGTACAATGTGAAGGAAAATAATTGGGAAATGCTCCAAACCAATAGAGGGCAGCAGAGTGCCAGAATATTTTTATTTCAGACACAATTCAGACTTTTTGGAATGGAAGCTAACCAAAAATGTCACTTGATGAGTGTCTTTTTTTTTTTTTTTTTCCTTCCCCGGTCTTGAACAACACTTGGTCCCAAATGTAGAGGACATATTTAAGTCGCTAGAATTCTTCTCACTCGCGAGCACCTCATGAGGAACAAACTAGTATTACAGGACAAAAACAAATTCCCTTGAAGAAATGGTGAAAAATGTCCACTTATAAAATTTGCAGAAAAATTAAAACTAAAAAACAAATAAGAACATAGCTTCAGCAATTAGATAAAAAAGTGGTTTTGTGCCAAGTTTTTGAATTGTGTGTGTTTTTTAATTTATGTGCACGCAACATGGTAGCAGGAGACTAGTCCAAAAAGTGCAAAGTATACCTTATTTTTTATAACAACAAACCTGCCATGAAGTTCTTTTTTCCTCTAAAGTTGATTTAGTATTCATTTTTGTGTCATTATAATCAGCAAGTTAGTCAAGATGCATAGAGGTAATGCATAGTGATAATTGTGTGTGACATTCAAAATGCAGTTACAGCGTTAAAACAGGAACCTTATTATTAGGGTGCCTCTTAGAATTGCTGTTTATTATTCTTCGGATAAATTAATTGCCTCTTGTGGGAGTCAACATGCCAGAAAACTCACCAACTATTGCAAGATTATATTGTATTTAAGGGGTCCTGAGCACAACACCCAAAAACTCAATCAGTAGCACCCCATGAAAACATATTCGTTTGACCGATTGACATGAAATTAGGTGGCCATGTCTATCATAACAGGATGCGTTAAAAAGTCTCAGGAACTCGTCCCCGAAATTGAACAGGAAGTCAGCCATTTTGGTTTAAAGCAGCAATTTGGGGCGAATTCCAGGCGGTTGAAATTCGACTCAGATTTGGGAATTCATCCTAATTAGCCCCAATTGGAAACGGGCATACTATACAGATACTTTTTATGCCTATGCCATCTAATGTGAGTGGAGCATAGCGTAAAAGTTGATCTTTTCGAGAATTTTCAGAAGGTTTGGTAAAAAAATCAGCTCCTGACACCAATTTCACTGAGCAACACGAAATCAGGTGGACGTGTCTATCAGAACAGGATGCATGAAAAAGTCGCAATAATTTTTGCCTGAAACTAAACAGGAAGTCAGGCATTTTGGTTTAAAGAAGCTATTGTGGGCGAATTCCAGGGCTTGAGCTCCTACTTAAATTGTAGATAGATAGGCGATGCTAAATTGTGAAGCTTTTTTGCCTACACCATTTAATGTGGGCAGAGTATTGTGTCGAATTTGATGATTATTCAAGGATTAGCCATGAAAACTAAGTAAAATGAAGATGTTGAGGTTCTCTCTAGGAGTGTACAGGTTGGATAAAATCAGATATTAGCTCATCAGAGGGACAGCCCAGGTTAGATGTTTTGTAGACAAAGTTAGAGAGAGCAGACTTCGATGGTTTGGACAGGTTCAGAGGAGAGAGGGTGAGTATATTGGTAGAAGGATGATGAGGATGGAGCTGCCAGGTGAGAGAGATCGAGGAAGACCAAAGAAACGTTGATAGATGTAGTGAGGGAAGACATGAGGGTATTTGGTGTTAGAGAGGAGGTTGCAGGAGAAGGCTCACATGGAAAAGGATGACACGCTGTGACGACCCCTACCGGGACAAGCCGAAAGGTAAAGAAGAAGCCATGAAAAATAAGTCCAAGGTCCCATTATTCTTAGTTAGTGAGGACTATAAACTGCACTGTTGTGTCTCTTGAAGAACATTATTGATATCAAATATTGTACAATATCGCATAACGTCATGTTGTTTTGAGGAACTAACTATATAACGTAGCTTCAAGGTGGTCCATTTTGGAAAAACTGCATTAGTTTCCCTGTTACCTTGCTGGGTATAAAGACTTTGGCTATGACACGAGTCGAGAAGAATTCCGAGGGGGAGTCTGGGGGGTATTTATAGGCTGTTATGGCAGTCGCGGCACAGGATGCGCTCGCCGTCGGGGAAGAAGCCGGCACCCACCAGCGACACAGAGCACTGCGTGCAGGTGAAGCATGGCTGGTGCCACTGGCGCTCCTCAAACGAGATGTACTTGCCTCCGCCGAACCCTGGAGAAAGAAAGAGTACATGGAGGTTATGAATGGTCGACAACATCAAAATGAATTATTACTATATTTTAGGTTGTGCAGGTTGAAAGGTAAATTGATGAAATCACGTTTTCCCTTGCCCGGATGCGGGTCACCCAGGCTCCCCTCTGGAGGCCAGGCCTGGAGGTGGGGCTCAAAGGTGAACGCCTGGTGGCTGGGTCTGCACCCATGGGGCCTGGCCGGGCACAGCCTGAAAGGGTAACGTGGGTCCCCCTTCCCATGGGCTCACCACCTGTGGGGCCATAGGGGTCGGGTGCAGTGTGACTGGGGGGTGCTTGAAGGCAGGGACCTTGGCGGTCCGATCCCTGGCTACACAAGCTGGTTCTAGGGACGTGGAACGTCGCCTCTCTGGCAGGGAAGAGCTGGTGTGTGAGGTCAACAAGTTCTGACTAAACGTAGGGCTCGCCTCCACACACAGCTGGGGCTCTGGTACCAGTCCTCTCGAGAGGAGTTGGACTCTCTTCCACTCTGGAGTTTCCCACGTTGAGAGACGCCGAGCACGTGTGGGTATACATATTGCCCCCCGGCTCGGTGCCTGTACATTGGGGTTCACCCCGGTGGACGAGAGACGGTAGCCTCCCTTCTCTTTCAGGTGGGGGGACGGGTCCTGTCAGTTGTTTGTGCCTATGCACCAAACAGCAGTTAAGAGTACCCACCCTTTTTGGAGTCCTTGGAGGTGGTGCTGGAGAGCACTCCCAGTGGGGACTCTATCGTTCTGCTGGGGCACTTCAATGCTAACATGGCCAATGACAATGAGACCTTGGGAGGAACGGCCCCACTGATCAGAACCCGAGCTGACTTCTGTTATTGGACTTCTGTGCTCATCACAGATTGTCCAAAACGAAGACCATGTTCAAGCATAAGGGTGTCCATATGTGCACTTGCCACAAGGACACACTAGGCCGCAGTTCAATGAGCGACTTTGTGGTTGTGTCATCGGACTTGCTGCCGCATGTCTTGGACAATCTGGTGAAGAGAGGGGCAGAGCTGTCAACTGATCACCACCTGTTGGTGTGTTGGCTGCGATGGTGGGGGAAGATGCCGATCCAACCTGGCAGGTCCAAACGTATTGTGAGGGTCTGCTTGGAACGTCTGGCGGAATCCCCTGTCAGAGGGAGTTTCAACTCAGAACTTTGCTCATGTTCCGGGGGAAACAGTGGACATTAAGTTCGAGTGGAGCTAATGTTACTATTCCCTAAACGCTTGGCCGAGAATGACAAGTGATGACGACGGGAATAACAGTTAGCTAGTTCACCCCTGGTTAGCGAGCAAGAAGCTAACTTAAGCGGTCGATAAAAACAACTGGCTAATCATAACAAGTGACGACGCATATACCAGTTAGCCAGTTGGTGGGTAGTTTGCGAGCTAGCGGCTTATGTTTGCGGTTCATCAAAAACTGATGATGTTAACAAATGACGACATGCACAGCAGTTAACTAGCCGGTGGCTGATGATTAAACTATTAACTAAGATTAGAAACTAGTAACTAAGATTAGAAGTCAGTCAAATGCTCTGAAGATAAAAATTGACAACCAGTTAGTCACATTTTCCCCATTAAATTTTCAGCTGTTTTCCAAGCATGCCTGCACCCAAAATGAGTGTGACTCACTTTAAATTAAATTTCAAACATCACGTAATCATTTCCGCACAGTGTGGAAACTGAGCTCCAACTCTCTGTGAAAGATTCCACAGCAGCTCACCGCATTCCTGACTTAACACAAGTGGGAAAAGCCATCAGGGAACCTCCGGTCTTTCGGCGCGACATGTTTATTTCTGGATGACGCGCCCATGAAAGATCCGCATATAAATCCCAGAGAAGTTATTTTCAAAAGTTAAGAAGGCAATACAAAGAAACCTTAAAGCAGCCTTTTATTGTACCCAGGCTCCCCCTACAATTGAGAAGAGTAAATGCCAATGGGGAGGAAATAAATTGATATTGCGATGTATCATACAGTTGTTTGTTATGATACAGTGTTGATATGCCAGCATTAAATATCGATATCAGAAGATTATCTCCTTCAGTTTCAGATACGGATCGTAAAGAATTTCCTTCTGATATATCGATAATTGGGCGGCACGGCATGGTTGCTGATGCTAATATCGCATTGTGAGTTAGTGTACTCTACAGTTCAAAATTTCTTCCAATAAGTATAGCTTAATTGTTATGTCATGATATTATTATGTTTGTGAATATATCGTAATATTATCCAGTTAGTTTCCCTGTGATTCAAATTTTTTTCTGCTTTAGTGATTTTTGCTTTCTTGCTGTATCATAATACCATTAAAACATTGTGAAATCATGCTGGAAGCTACTTTGCGATTCCGATTTTCTTCAAATATAACTATCAATTATTGCTTAAACGCTGTATTGTGATATTGTGTGTTTTCTCTGCGAGTTTGAGTTTCATCCCAGGTATAGATTATTGTAATTTCTTATCCATCCATCCATCCATTTTCTGAGCCGCTTATCCTCACAAGGGTCGCGGGAGTGCTGGAGCCTATCCCAGCTATCATCAGGCAGGAGGCGGGGTACACCCTGAACTGGTTCCCAGCCAATCGCCGGGCAGACACATAAACAAACAACCATTCGCACTCACATTCACACCTAGGGGCAATTTAGAGACTTCAATTAACTTACCATGCATATTTTTTTTGGGGGGGGGGGGTGTGGGAGGAAACCAGAGTGCCCGGAGAAAACCCATGTAGGCACGTGGAGAACATGCAAACACCACACAGGCGGGGCCGGGGATTGAACCCCGGTCCTCAGTACTGTGAGGCAGACGCTCAAACTAGTCATCCACCGTTCCACCGTAATTTCTTATGATGAAATCATATTGTGATATCGTATGATGAGGTGTTCTGGTTTTCTTCCATCAACTGGACGACTGCTTCATCGCTGTATCGTGATACTGTATATTGTTAAAATATCACTATAATTCCGATATTTAGGTAGGGCGATTACCAGCAACTACCCCCGCCAAGGGGTTGACGGAACTTGACGTGTTTCCATTTGGAAAACCAGGTACTACAAATTCGTAGTATTTGTTCAATTGTTCGCATGTGGTCTAACATGATTATACGACAACTACTAAACCGAAGCTTGTGCTTTTGTAAACATCAAGTGTAAACTTCGGACTAGTCCACAAACATTATAGACCATCTAAGTGGTCCCACTGTTAATAACAAGAATCTTGCCTGTGATGGGTTTGCTGCAGGCCTCACACTTCTTGGCGTAGAGGCTTCCGAAGCACTTGAGGCAGTACGGGCTGTCGTCACGCGAGGTGAAGTGCTGGCCGGCCAGCTGTGTTTTACAGCCGCTGCACACGAAACACTCCTTGTGCCACGGCTCGTCCCGGTAGGTCACACCGCCTTTCGCCAGGGTCTGAAAAGACGAGGATACGTCAGCGATCTCAACCCATGTGAATCATCAAGCGGCGTACACGCATATCAACAATCTGGTGTAAATTGAGCAATCTCCCCACCCCCTTTCGATCAAAATCAGAAAAGATCTGACAATGGGATGTCCTGAAAGATGATCCTGAATGATTGTGTGGGGTCTGGTGAGAGTGAGTGTTCCTCCTCGATCTGCTTTTAAATGCTCTTCAAAGCAATAAGCACACAAATACTGTTAATCTGGCAGAATTTGAGCATTTGCTCTCAAATGAAAGTGGTCACAATGTCCATCTTGGCAGGCTACTGCCATGACAGATGGACTTTAAAATGTGTAAAGACCATTATTATGTTACTATGTTTTTCCCCCTTCTTTTTTACATAAAGTTAGCACCTCCCCTCAGTTTTCGAGTGTATTTTAACCCAACCAAAGGGGGAACACCTCCCCATTCAGGTTTTGGGCGTTCCCTCACCTTTTTACAGCGCGTGCAACGTGGTGCGAACTTGTCCTCGTAGCACGGCACACAGTAGTGCTCATCCTTCTCAGGGATGAACGACTTGGAGCCGATGGGCTGCTCACAGGCGTGGCAGACAAAGCAGCCCTCGTGCCATGTAGAGCCTGCATACTCCAGCTTCCTGGTACCTGAGGGACAATAGAAAACATGCAAAAATCAAACACAACAACAAAAAAAACACTGGTGTGTGGTAACTTTCCTGGACTGCTTTGAATAATGTGCTAGAACTGCACAAATGCATGAAAAAGCTGGTTTGATTTATTGGAAATGAAAACACCGCAGGCCCCACACACTCTGTTGGAAACTGGCGGCTGGCCGTACAGGATGGATTAATGCAATTTCCCCCCCCCTCCCATAGTTTGTCTCACTGAATAATCCATCTTCTCCCACTTTGGCTTTTGTTTTTTTATTTATTTGATTTTACGTGCTGGTTCGTCCTACGATGACGCTGCGGTTTTGGGGTCGGACCAACTTTTTCTTCTCCATCCGTGGAAAACTCGCGCGTGTTAGAGTATTACATGATTGGAAAATAACAAAACAGATCATTCTTCCATTTGGCAAACCCAACATAAGGTACATGAGCAGGGTGGGCAAAGTATGGCCCACGAGCATTTACATTATGAAGATTGCTGTTCAGGATGCACCGATACAACATTTTGGAGACTGAGGGCTCTACTGTATTTTCGTGTACTGCGAAAGCAACTGTGCCGTAGTGCAAAAACTAGTCTATCTTGATTTTCGTGCATGCACACGTTTGCCAATTTGGCAGACAGGTCTGCGCCAAGCAAGGTGTATCGGCGCAGCAAGGGTGGCACTGGTATCTCTAATTCTTGTATTTATTAAAGTTACGTCTTGGGTGCTTTTTGTTTTAAAGCTTTGCTATTCACATTCGTTGATTTATTATACACTTGCATGCACAACATGTTGGCCAAAATAATTTCTCTTCCTTAAACCCTGTGTTGTTTTCACTGTTATCATATTTTTTGCTCATTACCTGTGAGTCCATTTGTTAAAACCACTTCATAGTGTAATGTGTGCAGGGTCCATTATGAACGCTCAAGGTACAAAATAGGTTTGCTTAACCAATAAAGAGTTAATGTAAAAGAGGCTTTCATTTTGACCAATTTTGGTCAAAGCAGCCAATGACTTTACATGTTCGTCACCAAATCATAGCACCGAATGAGCAAATAACCACTTCCCCACTCACCCGGCATGACGATCTTGTCGCAGGCGACACACTTGGATGAGAACTCGTTGCAGTAGCAGTCGTTGCAGAGCAGCGCATCCTCCTGGTTGGTGAAGGGCTCGTCCGCCAGTGAGCGGTCGCAGCGGAAACAGCGGAAGCAGTGCTCGTGGTAGTGTCGGTCCTCATAGAAGAGCTCCTGGAGCAGGGCGGCATGGGAACGGAATGCGAGGCATTTATATAAATAAATAAATAAATAAATAAATAAAATAAAGAGAATTTAACAACCCTTATTCATGGCTTGCAGAGTGTTTTCAGCAATAAGAGTGCGGGTCACTATTGGTTAGATTAAATCTAGCGTTGCATATTACAGTCATATCAATTGTGCAGTCACTTTAAGCTGCTACCAATTAAAGCTGTGGAGCCGTATTGTAGAACTTAATATTTCCTGCTGCTATTTATAAGTCGCACAGGGTTAAAGCAGTAGAGCTCAATGTGGGCTCACTATTTGGCAAGTAATAAGTCATGCTCTTCCTGTATTTAAAATGTCCATGAATACGTTTTCATGTGATGACTCGCCAATGAAAATAATGTGTCTCCAAATAAGGGTGTATGTTTGTACTTGATTTTTGGGACAAAGATTACACTCTACTTTTTGACCAAAAGTGACGAGTCATGGGAGAAGCTAACGGAGCAGTCTATATCTTCACTTTGCACAAACATCCATCAATCCATCCAGTTTCTACCGCTTATCCGAGGTCGGGTCGCGGGGGCAGTAGCTTTAGCAGGGACGCCCAGACTTCCCTCTCCCCAGCCACTTCCTCCAGCTCTTCCGAGGGGATCCCGAGGCGTTCCCAGGCCAGCCGAGAGACATAGTCTCTCCAGTGTGTCCTGGGTCGTCCCCGGGGTCTCTTCCCGGTGGGACATGCCCGAAACACCTCACCAGGGAGGCGTCCGGGAGGCATCCGAATCAGATGCCCCAGCCACCTCATCTGGCTCCTCTCGATGTGGAGGAGCAGCGGCTCTACTCTGAGATCCTCCCGGATGACTGAGCTTCTCACCCTATCTCTAAGGGACAGCCCGGACACCCTGCGGAGGATACTAATTTCGGCCGCTTGTATCCGGGATCTTGTTCTTTCGGTCGTGACCCACAGCTCGTGACCATAGGTGAGGATAGGAACGTAGATCGACTGGTAAATCGAGCGCTTCGCCTTTCGGCTTAGCTCCTTGTTTACCACAACGGACCAATACAAAGTCCGCATCACTGCAGATGCTGCACCGATCCGCCTGTCGATTTCCCGTTCCATTCTTCCCTCACTCGTGAACAAGAACCCAAGATACTTGAACTCCTCCACTTGCACAAACAGATGGACTCAAATACATGACACCACTAACAGATGATCGGATTAAAGTGTTTTGTTCACAAAAATTTAGTCAAAAGCACTTTAGCTGAAAGGTTTATCGAGTCAATGAGATTGAGGATATAACTAGTAAAGAAACAAAACATGGCTTAACAGAAGCAACGATGGACAAAAGTTGAGCAGGAACTTTACTGAAAAAAAACCTGTTGTTTTAATTCCTTGGTTTTAAGGTCACAGTTGGGTTCATATGCGGTACAGTAAGGGAACAAAATGCTTAACATAAAACTCTTTTGTGCAAATGGATTTAATGACATGAAACGGGAAAAAAGAAAAGGCTTAAAATCTTTTCTTTTGATACCAATGAATGAGGGCACAAGAAAATTTATGTACTGCCAAAAGCATATCGCAATCCATGACATCCGTTAGCCAGCGGCTAAGCTGCACTGAGTTTATTTACCGAGCCCTTTCCTAAAGTGTTCCGTGTGTACCGATGAATCAGAATGCGAATACAGTAAACCTTCGATATTAGCGAGGGATAGGGACAGATCCCTGCTATGAATAGCAAAAAACGTAATTGACGCCACCTCTAAAAATTTATACGATTGCCGATATCAATGATTCTCAAAGTGTGACACTGCGCATAATGTTTTAGTAGCTTACAATAATATTAAATATGCTTTTTAGGAATAAAACTTCTTTTGTTTTTGACTAACAGTTTGGCCTACTACGCTACTATATTTTAATGTTGGTCATGATGGTGCTATTTAGAGAGTATTTTTTTGAGGTGCTACTGGGTGTAAAAAGAACCACTGGCCTATATTAATAGTTTAAACTGTAAATATACCCCAAACTATGATCCAAAAACAAATATTGTTTAAAACTCATCGTACAACATTACCCTTAAAAATGAAAGGCTTACAGAAGATTTTATTTTGAAAAATTGCACCGTAAGTGCACATCTACATGCACATGTGGCGAAGACTCTCCGTAACTGGCACTAACAACACAGGCTAAACTTAGCTCCTCGTGACATACAAAAATCTTAGTCGCTCTGTTGCTCACTGCCACCTACTACCTTGACACCAGTTACTACTTTCAGGACTTTGGCGCCATCTTGTGGCATATTAGAGGATTATACAAGGAATAGTAGAAGATACATTCCACAGAAAAACAAATGCGAATCGTGAATCGCTTACTGTTGTTTTTTTACTCAAAACAAATCAATCCCATCCCGTCGGAATGGCCCCAACTTACCCGGGCGTCGTGACCGATCAGCTCCTTGCACTCATCGCACGTGTTGGAGAACAGGCTGTCGTAGCAGGGGATGCAGTAGGGGCTGTCGTCCGATTGTATGTACTTGCGACCATACAGGGACTCCTTGCAGTTGTCGCAGTCGAAGCGGTCGGCCATTGCGGTAGTCGGTCGGTCGGTTTGTCAGCCTGCCTGCGAAAGAGAAGAAAGGGGAAATGTTGTTTGAAGGTACTGACAACTCATACAGGACATGACATAAAGAAAAGGGGCAGGGATAATGATGAAGGCCTGTAATATTGAAAGTTGTAATTACTTAAAATGTGGCACTCTACAAATAAAAAAAATATCAGAAATGAAGACTAAGAAGATGCTTTTTTTCACTAAAAGAAAGTTCCTGGTACTGTTGTTTCAAGTAACTTAAAATGTCCCCTACAATATGTCTGAGAACAGCACTGCACCTCCAATACAGTAGGTGGCAGTAGAAAGAAAGCCAACGATATCCAGCAACGATTATACAATTTAAGGGACTTGGCAGTTATCATCAGGCTTGGATTCTTATGTACTATATCAAGCTTGGAGGAGCTGTGATTATCTGTGCTGTAATTAGTGCAGTATGATTATCAGTGGTGAATGCAAGTGTTTAATATACCCTGTCTGAATCTGGAGAAGATCCCGTACTTCCCTTATGAGTTGAAGGTTGAAGTGTAACCTCTTTAAATTTTGACCATTTCAGTGCTTGGAGTGCCGAGTAATAGGTTTGGTATTTCATCGCAAATCATCAAACTTCACCGCCAAGCTCCAATCACATTCTATGATGAAGAGTCATAAATTTTGCAATTGAGCATTGATTGAGAGCTGGTAAAAAATAATATAACTCGGCTAAGTCAACTTCAAAAATAGGTTGATGCAAAATTTCTGTGTCGAACCTCCACCGGCCCAAAAAAACAAAAAACAAAACAAAAAAATTTGTTTCACACAGACATTTATTGCAGAAGGATGTAGTGTGGGCCCAGTGATAAACCTTGCCAAAAAAGACTGAGGAGAGCCTGGAGAAAACCCACCCAGGAACGGGGAGAAGATGCAAACGCCACACAGGCGGGCTGGGATTTGAACCCCAGTCCCCAAAACTGTGAGGCCAATGTGCTAACCAGTCATACACCGTGCCTATTCATCCATCCAGCCATCCATTTTCTTTACCACTTATCCCCACTAGGGTCGCGGGCTGCTGGATAGTCGACTAATAATCGATAGAAGAATCGATTCTAAAAAGATCTGATAGTGACAGCCCTAGCACATTGAGGATCTGGCATTGATGGGGTGAATTCCCTTGTGAGGTGCTTGTTTAAAAATCCCATACAATGGCATCTTCAAACCAAAATAGCCAACTACCTGTACGTTTCACAGCATAGGTTCGTCATAGATTTTCATGTCTCCTGACATTGTGAACACGTGTGGTAGATTTCATGTAAATCGGACACACTTTGTGGCGGACTCCACTATTTTCCAGCATGGACCACCTCCAAGTCCATCCTGTCAGCATGTAACACTGGAGCAGCATGTGGTATGTCTAACAACACAGCAACCGTTCATTTGGCATGGGACGAAGAAGCGGAACAATGGCTTAAAAGAGCGCCAACAGTATCAGGTTGCCTAAATGACTGCACGACTGGAGGGGAGCCCGGCGATAAGTGATGCGGACCCTCCTGCGTTGCCACCGCACCACTGATGAGAACTGCTGCTTAATTTTAATGGTAATCAAGTGCTGGGAGGTTTCATCAAACAATGGTCTCACTTCTGTGTGAGGCTTTTTGTTGGCAGTCCTTGCATGTGCACCTTGTGAAAATTAAAGTTTGTTATTACTTCTCCCTTGATGATCCTCATGTGAAAGTGGTTTGTTTGTGTTAAATCATTTAATTATTGAAAGCAGTCGTTTATGTAAAATAAGGTTCATAAATTGAATTAAATGATTAGATGCAAGGTGTTGATGCTTTATCATTTCAATTTTAAGAACTTTGTATCATCTTGTGACATCCATCCATCTATCCATTTTCATCCGCTTATCTGAGTTCGGATCGCAGGGACAGTAGCTTTAGCAACCGAACCACTCCAGTGAGAGTTGGAGCTCATGGCTTGAAGGAGCCAACAGAACCACATCATCTACGCCTTGGCCTAGACATTCTGTCCATAAGTTATCAAAAGAATCTGTGACAAAGGGCGGCCTTGGCGGAGTCCAATCCTCACCAGAAACGAATCCGAATTACTGCCGGCAATTGGGACCAAACTCTGACACCGGTTGTACAGGGACCGAACAGTCTGTATCAGGGGTTTCGGTACCCTGTACTCCCGAAGGACACCCCAAAGGACTCCCCGAGGGACACAGTAGAACGCCTTCTCCAAGTCCACAAAACACATGTAGACTGGTTGGGTGAACTCCCATGCACCCTTGAGGACCCTGCTGAGGGTGTAGAGCTGGTCCACTGTTTCACGGCCCGGATGAAAACCGCACTGCTCCTCCTGGATCTGAGATTCGACTTCCCAATGGACACTCCTCTCCAGCACCCCTGAATAGACCTTACCAGGCAGGCTGAAGAGTGTGATCCCCCTGTAGTTGGAACACACCCTCCTGTCCCCTTTCTTAAAAAGGGGGACCACCACCCCAGTCTGCCAATCCAGAGGCACTGTCCACGATATTGCTGAGGTGTGTCAACCAGGACAGCCCCACTACATCCAGAGCCTTTAGGAACTGAATGTTATCCATGTGAAGGGCATCTTGTGACATCCATATTTAATTACAAACCCCTTTCAGGGATAGCGTCAATTATTTGCAAGTTTTCGCTATTCGCGACAAGGCTTGTTAGCTTTCCCCTTAGGGTGTTCATTGTACAGAATAAAATAAAAAAATCATCTCAAATCTTTTCAGGAAAGTGCATCAATAGGTTGTCTTCTTTTTTGGAAAGGAATACAGCAGACAAGAGCAACAGTAACAATTGATTAGTCTGAAAAAAAAATATATCTGCTAGCCAGAGCCTTATTTGTTTATGGAGTACACGTGTGGCTAGCTAGCGTATACGAATCTGTACCAGAAAATTTTAATATATGGACCATTACACCCCCTCATATTATTGTCTTTTTACATTTTTTTACAGAACTGCCAAGTTATCAAAAGGGGTTTTGTTTAAAATTGACAGCAAAAATGAAGTTCAGTCTGCAATTTTTTTTTTACACTTTTACTTAAGGAGTTGAATCAGTACTTCAACTTTTACCAGTCAAGTATCTGGACTTGTAAGTACAGAGTGTGAGAATTTTTGCCACTTGTGCCTGAGACATGACTCACATTCATTGTCTTTTTGCCAAATACGACTGAAAATTTGATCGTCTTCAAGTCTTAATTTCAGTGTTCACTTTTTTTACACCTGTGATAGTTTAAGCCAAGAACTGATTCCTTGTCTTAATGTTTTTTCCTATGGAAAACTACAAACAAATCAGAAGAATGGATTGTGTTTGACCTCAGTGGCTCCACTGTAGAGTAGGGATGTTTTCCTTGGCTTGATTCCTGTTATTGTTTGTAATTTGACTCCCGTCATGATGGCCAACATGACTGGACAGAACGTTCTGTATTTCACCACCGACTGGAGTCATTTGTAGTACATCATGTCTGAAAGGAATCTGCGCTCAGCCTGTGCCACGTTAGTCAAACTACTCTTGGTATTGGAATACATTTTTTTTAACAATCGGCGGCACGGTGGCCGACTGCTTAGAGCATCAGCCTCACAGTTCTGAGGAGCAGGGTTCAATCCCCGGTCCTGCCTGTGTGGAGTTTGCATGTTCTCCCCGTGCCTGCGTGTGTTTTCTCCGGGCACTCCGGTTTCCTCCCACATCCCAAAAACATGCATGAATTGGAGACTCTAAATTGCCCGTAGGTGTGACTGTGAGTGCAAATGGTTGTTTGTTTCTATGTGCCCTGCGATTGGCTGGCAACCAGTTCAGGGTGTACCCCGCCTCCTGCCCGATGACAGCTGGGATAGGCTCCAGCACGCCCGCGACCCTAGTGAGGAGAAGCGACTCAGAAAATGGATGGATGGATGTTTTAACAATCAATTTAGACACATTTGACACTCCGTCTATCAGAGAACCCCAGTCGCGCTGTCATCGACCCGCAAGATTAAATCAACACTGTATTGGGTCGAAATTGGAACACTTTGCATGATCTCCACATTGCCAGTACTGCCAGGTATGCAGCAGGGACATGCTCGCCAGATACGAAAACAAAAAAAGAAGCGTGACTCACAGAGCTGGAAAGGTGCGCTGACAACTTACTGTCATTTTTTATTTTTTTAAAGCAAATAAGGCTGCTGATAATACATAAAAACGAAAATTTTAAGAAAGAGTGAATTACTGTGGCCATCATTAAAACCTCTATCAAACGTACTAGTAAGTGGCAATCTTTTAAGGTGACATATTATTATGGATACTAATATCTTCAGTCTTATATATAAATAATTGGGTCTCTGACGTGCCCGCCCACCCAGCAAGGGTGAAATGAAGCAACCATCTTTCTATCTGCTTATTTCTAAAATTGTGTCTGTGAGCAAGCCATTCCGCACTTTCGCTCCACTGTGACATAACAGTGGGAATTTTGTACATATTAAAGGTCAAGTCCCCTTTCATCAAATTTTTTATTTTTTATAATCTTTGATGTCCTTTTATCGGGTTTGCAAGATAAATCTAGTTGGTCTTTTTTGCCTGGCAGTTAAGATGGTCGGATTTCTCATTTATATGCAACATGTAAATAAGCTTTGCGGAGATTGGATCGCTCATTAGAGGCTGATATTGTCATGAACGGAACAGAGGATAGGACCCAAAAATGCACGACTCCCAAACAAATGGACAGTTTCCAAAAAGAGAGGTTTAATAGACGGGCATAGGTCGGTACACAGGCAGGCAATCCAAGAGAGGCAACAGTATCCAAGAACATGAGGCAAAGAGGCAAGGTTGATAATCGGAACAGGGTCAAAGTCTTACTGTGAGTCTGTGACAAGGAATGCTGGAACGTGACGACAAGGTACAACGAACTGGCATCGAGAGGGAATGAGACACAAGGTTAAATACAATAAGTAATTTGGGTGAACGAGGCACAGGTGGTGAAGATGCTCACAGGAGCAGGTGTGTGTGAAACAGGGAGGGGAAGACAAAACCTGGAACACACACATACACACACACACACACACACACACACACACACACACACACACATGACAGATATTTTCTGGAGTTTCGACGTGTCCCATGAGCCGAACGTTAAGCAGAGTTGCACTGAGTTTTATGGAATGCACAGGTAAGAGTTAACTAATAGCGTTATCTTCTGATAAGCGGCATATACTGTACCTAATTGCTCGGTGAAGCAGTTGCAGCGAGAGGTATTTGCACTTGGTGCAAAATATACACTGTGTATGAACTGCTGCTTCCACGAGTTCAATCGCTTTTATTGTCTTTATGTACACTCGCTTTATTTTCTTCACACTCTGGATTCTTCTTACGCAAGTAAAAGCAAGAAGCCGGATGCAGCGGACACTCTCCGGTGAGATTCAGCTTGCTGTTTACAGTAAAGCCTCGTTCATCGTGGGGTTTACGTTCCAGACCAACGACTAAATTGCCCGTGGGTGTAAATGTGAGTGTGAATGGTTGTTTATGTGCCCTGCGACTGACTGCTGCAACTGGCTGGCGACCAGTTCAGGGTGTGCCCCGCCTCTCGCCCAGAGTCAGCTGAGATAGGTGCCAGCACGCCCGCGACCCTGCTGAGGATAAGCGTTACGGAAAATAGATGGATGGATTGATTTTAAAGCAAAACAATATAAATGTGATGTGCAGATATTATTTTTGTTCACTTGAGGTCGCCATCCTCACATTCTACAGTACTTTAGTCTCTTGACTATGACTGAATGGGTGACTTTAAAAGGTTGAACCTCCCTTGTTGAGGTTACATCGGAGTCAGCGAATGAAAGTGTAGAGTTGGCTGGCTGTTAAGTGGCTAAACTGTTAGCCACTCTGTGTTGAGTCGGCATCAGTTGTGGCAAACGGCAGGCCATGTGTGAATATGTGCTTGAGTTTATTTTGTTACCTTTGTTCAATAAAGCAATTGAAAGTGCACCGGTGGCTGTGTTTACACTTGACCTCTGATAAAGGGATTTCAATTTGTTCTAACTAGCTGTTGGGGGCTATATTAAATTAGCTAACAATGTTTACCGTGCAGTTGCGTAACTTAAGTCAGTTGTGTTTTGCATTGCACTTTAGCTTCTTTTATTAAGTGTGAAATGATCCCAAACTTTGGACATTCTCTGTCTTTTATGCACACTTTCTTCCTGGTGCACGCTTATTGCGCTGCAGTAACAGTCCATGTGGAAAAGTAATTACCGCAAAATCCTGCGATTCAGCAAAAAATCCACGATCTAAAATTAGATATGTATGTAAAATCCCCGATACAGTGAAGTCACAAAAAGTGAACCACAATAAGTGAGGGACGACTAATTTCAGCAGGACAAGGAATATGATGTGTACCTTGGGATATTTTGACAACAGCATTTAGCAGACATGTTGTTAGAGTTTTGAAATCATGAAAAAAGCATATGTTTACTTTACGACTTTGCCTAAACCATTAATAAAGGTTTATGCCAGTGACAGTTCATCACAAACACACACACACACACACACACAGACACACACACACACACAAAGTCAAAGAAAACCGAACACACATTTTTCCAGAAATTTGTGATTGAACTCCAAATTTGAACGACTTTTGAATGGTACAACTCAACAAGAAGTACGTCATTAAGCTTTTTGTCCTAATTCCTGTGACAGGACTATTTCCACCTATGACACCTGGCGTACCTGTAAAGGCCCATCAAGGCCATTCCCAGGGCTGGCTTTTCTCACCACAGTGCTTCCACAAAGCCTTGGCTTGTTTTTGTAGTTTTCCCAGAGAGCCGTGGCTCAGAGCAAGAATAACTAACAATCACATCCGATTAAGTATCCGTCAACCTCCTCGAGCAACAGATGAGAACGTCTCAAAACCTGATACGTAAATATGTTACTTTAGAAAACAAAAGGTCTTGTTTTGACCTGTTTCCATTTTGAGTTGGAGTGGCCAATGTGGGGGTAAATGAACTCCGGATGGCACAAGCCCCTGACCCCCTTCCACCGTCCACCAAAAAAAAATAAAAAAATTTAAAAAAGGCAGCGTGGGGGCTGGCCATGTCTTCAGTGTGGTGACCCTTGAGATGCTGGATCTGAGTCACAGTGAACTCTGTATTCCAGGCCTCACAGGGCTTTTTGGATCTCCTACAACTACTGTATATGCGCAAACTTCCCGGCAAAGCTCCATCTTCCTTCGTGTCCAGCGGTGACTCAGAACCTCGGAGTGCGTGAGGAACGTTGTAAAATACCAGAGCTATGACCGATTTTCAAGGAAATAAGAGCTGAGGAATCCACGCAAATCGACGTACAGAGTTTAATTGCAGAATCGCAGCAGTAAAACGGGGCTCAAGATCAAGAATTCCTTTCGGCGCAGTGCTCCCCAAGGGAGTTCATCCAAGATGGAAAGTCAGATATTTAATGCAGCTATATGGGCCAGTGTGATTGACTCTGCTAGATGGTGATAAGGTTTTCTTCTCCCTAAAGTGTTTGAACATTGAACATTAGTCTGCTTATTCACTACAAATGTGATTATATCAACTGGGAATTCACAGTCTCCAAAGAGTTAGGCTGGATTTACATAACGCGTCTCAGTGCACAATTATGATTTAGGGTGAACTCAGAGTAGATCAGTGATTCCCAACAACTGTACAGTACCTACCTAATTGGTCCGAAAATGATTATTTACCCCAAATAATGTATCTTTGCTCGTCTATTAATGCCAGTGACATATAGGGCTCTATTTTCGTGACCGCAGTAAATCCGGCGTGGCAGGTGGCATAAATCTGCTTGAAGCCGGGAGAGACCCGTTTTTAGTAATTTTCCAGACGTGCGCAAGTTTAAAAAAAAAAATAAAAAATAAAATAAAAAAAAAAAGGGTGGTGTGCGCCTTTGAATGCAGCCGTATGGCTGGCACAAGCCAGTGCAAACTGTAGGCCAGTACCAAGCCCGGATAAATGCAGAGGGTTGCATCAGAAAGGGCATCCGGCTTAAAACTTTGCCAAACAAATATGAGCGTTCATCCAAAGAATTCCGGCCGTGGCCCGGGTTAACAACGTCCGGCGCCGTTGGAAATTCAGCTACTGTAGGTCGAAGTCGAAGAAGAAGAGGTGGAAAGCGGGTTCTTCGGCAGAAAGAGAAGAGGAAAGCACAGAGCCGAGAACTGAATGTGGGGACTTTGAATGTTGGGACTATGACAGGAAAATCTCGGGAGTTGGTTGACATGATGATTAGGAGAAAGGTTAATATATTGTGTGTCCAGGAGACCATGTAGAAAGGCAATAAGGGTACAAGTTTAGGGGCAGGGTTTAAATAATTTTACCATTGTGTAGATGGGAAGACAAATGGAGTCGGGGTTATTTTAAAAGAAGAGTTGGCTAAGAATGTCTTGGAGGTGAAAAGAGTATCAGATCGAGCGATGAGGCTGAAACCTGAAATTGAGGATGTTATGTATAATGTGATTAGTGGCTATGCCCCACAGGTACGATGTGACCTAAAGGTGAAAGAAAAATTCTGGAAGGAGCTAGACAAAGTAGTTCTGAGCATGCTAGACAGAGAGAGTCGTGATTGGTGCAGATTGTAATGGACATGTCGGTGAAGGAAATAGGGGTGATGAATAAGTGATGTGTAAGTACGGCATCCAGGAAAGGAACTTGGAGGGACAGATGGTGGTAGACTTCGCAAAAAGGATGCAAATGGCTTTAGTGAACACTTTTTTCCAGAAGAGGCAGGAACATAGGGTGACCTAGAAGAGCGGAGGTAGAAGCACGCAGGTGGATTACATCTTGTGCAGACGATGTAATCTGAAGGAGGTTACAGACTGTAAGGTTGTGGTAGGGGAGACTGTGGCTAGACAGCATAGGATGGTGGTGTGTAAAATGAATCTGGTGGTGGGGAGGAAGATTAGGAAGACAAAGGCAGAGCACAGAACCATGTGGTGGAAGCTGAGACAGGACGAGTGTTGTGCAGCATTTCGGGAAGAGGTGAGGCAGGCTCTCGGTGGACAGGAGGAGCTTCCAGAAGACTAGACCACTGCAGCCAAGGTGATCAGAGAGGCAGGCAGGAGAGTACTTGGTGTATCTTCTGGTGGGACTGCATCAGGGATGAGCCCCTTCCTGATTGCAGTGGTGATGAATAGGCTGACAGATGAGGTTAGAATAGAATCCCCGTGGACCATGATGTTTGCAGATAACATTGTGATCTGCAGTGAAAGCAGGGAGCAGGTGGAGGAACAGTTAGAAAGATGGAGGCAAGCACTGGAAAGCAGAGGAATGAAGATTAGCCGAAGTAAGACAGAATATATGTGCATGAATGAGAGGGGTGGTGGGGGAAGAGTGAGGCTACAGGGAGAAGAGATAGCAAGGGTGGAGGACTTTTAATACTTGGGGTCAACCGTCCAGAGCAATGGTGAGTGTGGTCAATAAGTGAAGATACGGGTCCAAGCAGGATGGAACGGGTGGAGGAAGGTGTCAGGTGTGTTATGTGACAGAAGAGTCTCTGCTCGGATGAAGGGCAAAGTTTATAAAACAGTGGTGAGGCCAGCCATGATGTACGGATTAGAGACAGTGGCACTGAAGAGACAACAGGAAGCAGAGCTGGAGGTGGCGGAAAGGAAGATGTTGAGGTTCGCTCTCGGAGTGACCAGGTTGGATAAAATTAGAAATGAGCTCATTAGAGGGACAGCCAAGGTTCAATGTTTCGGAGACAAAGTTAGAGAGAGTAGACTTCGATGGTTTGGACACGTCCAGAGGTGAAATAGAGAGTATACTGGTAGAAGGATGATGAGGATGGAGCTGCCAGGCAAGAGAGCTAGAGGAAGACCAAAGAGAAGGTTGATGGATGTCGTGAGGGAAGACATGAGGGCAGTTGGTGTTCGAGAGGAGGATGCAGGAGATAGGCTTACATGGAAAAGGATGACGCGCTGTGGCGACCCCTAAAGGGACAAGCCGAAAGGAAAAGAAGAAGAAGAGTGCGCCTTTGTGGGAGTGGACACTGCCGACTTCATTCCCTGCCAATCAAAGTGGCTTCTCTCATTCCCTTTAAATGCGGCGCAATGAGTCTCGCATGGAGACATCTCTGTGCCGAAGAGGACGCAGTGATCCATGCATGACTGGAGCATTGTCGCTGCTTTTGTCCCATGTGGCAACAGACAACATGAGCGGATACCCTTATTAAATACAGAATGACCTGGTGATAACCGCTGGTGACTTAAATATGTTCTAAGTAGCGATCCCCACCCACGATCATCCGTATGCCCCCCGACCCATAGCTACGTTGCGGCCAGTGGGATGATTTAAAAAAATAAAACAATGATGATGATGATAATGTGTTCAATTAATTGATATTGACAATTATTCAGAGGGTTTGATGCCCACTGTTAACATATGAAGTGCATCTTACATCTACCAGTCATGTCCGCGGAGCTCAGACTCTGTCTGCCAAATTCAACAAAATCGTGTTAGACTAGCTGGGCCAAAATGTTAGATATGGTATTAGCAGGCCTCGGTGTAGATCATCTTTTTGCCACCAAATTGTCTCATCTGCCGAGTGCATGTCGGCGGACCCGCCCTTGTTGCGCCGGTATGGCCAGCTTGTCGCAGACACGCACTTGCAGGAAAAACAAAATACGCCAATTTTTGCATTCCACTGCAGATCAAAATAGAGCCCACAATGACAGGCAAAACAAATAAATAGTCTTAAACTGTAATTAAATATTAATTCAATTAAAGTGTATTGTACATTAAAGTAAAATACTAATTGTACTTGAAAAATGTTCAATATCCCACCCAAAAAAAAAAAAGATTAAATGCAAATGTACAGCATGGTACTAAAGAGTTAAATACAACTGAATTGTACTGGAATTAAGGTAAAAAATGTTCTGTACATGAAAAGCAACATAGTGTATTGTACTGAATTTTAAGAAAAAAAGTTCAGACAAGCTGTATGCATAGCTACAAGGTTCACACTAATATTTTATTATTATTTCATGTTTTAAATATGCATTTCATTAGTAATTCAGTGATGTTGATTAATAATTCAGTGATGCTTTTGTGTATTTATGTGTACCATAATACGATGCTGGGTAACTTCAATTTTCCTGACTATGTAGATTATTTCCATTTCTACAAATTGAACTGAACCTCTCGGTGGAAATGTGACAACGAACCAAATGTAACTCTGAAAGGAGACATATTAGGATATTTTTCCACCAATAAAAACTGTTCCCAAGGGTCTACATGTCTTTCTTTCGTCAAATTAGCCGAGGTATAAAGAATTACAGTACGTTCCGTTGAAATGAGCCTGTTTAGAGGGGGCGGTCCTCTATGGCTTTGCGTCACCATGGCAACAAGGCTGAGAACTAGAGGCTCCCTGGCAGCTACTTGGGCTCAAGTGTCAGAAGAAAAAAACAAACTTGCATTAAAAAAAAAGAAGTGTAAAAGCATGGATTGTATTTCCAATTATGGAGGCAGCACTTTATCGCCGAGCTGCCGAATTATGCTTGTGTACAGATCTGTGTTTGTGTCACATGCACCAAAACAAAGAAACTCCCCAGTCCTTGCAGAAAATCATTCTGCTTTGCCTTTTTGTCAGTGAGAGAGTAGATACAGTATGTCTGCAGTCGCTGTGTTTTTGCAAGACTCAGTCACGCCTGTTGCGGTCAAGATGATCTCTCTGTTGATACAACAGGCTGTCAGATGCTTTGTCTACTCGTAAAAAACGTTTTGGTGGAGAGGGGGTTGACTATTTTTACTCAACAGTAGGGAATGAGGAATGAGCAGCCAGGCTTTTTACCCGTTCCTGCAGGGAGTAAACACATTTGTAATCAAACAGAGTTTAAGAACAGTTTGGCTGCTGGCGATTAACAGGCTCGCTAGAGGGACCGGGCCTGACCGACGGGGCTATGCTGCTCAGTGACAGCATACATACAGTCTGCTTGCTGCTTTGTGGTTTCTTCCGATTGGCCCTGAACCTTTCCTTGTTTGCCAACTGGGAAGGGATTGTATTGACTCGTCTAATCCCTGAGCCTTGGCATTCCTCGTCTATTTTACGGACGGATATTTGAAAACAAATAAAACGTAGAAAAAGCCGGGAAGTCGCAAGGTTCATGGCTAAATTAAAGAGTTGCGAGGAAGGAATAACATGCTGAGGCTTTTTCGTTTTCCAGAAGCCGCAGTGGCAAGGCCAAAGTGCAACATGTGCTTGAGGGAAAAGGCCACAGACTCAAAACATGGAGCATGGGCGTGCCGGGTGAATTTCATTATGAGAAATCTCTTGTAAACACAGCAAGTCCACTAAAAATCTCAACGCTATTATCTGTAGACATTTATACTATATACATATTTATTCATATAATTACTGTAGTGCGATCAGTATTCGCCAGTTATTGATAACCACCACTTTGCATAATATAAAAAAAATAGAAAAAAATAGAACGACCAGAAATACCCACAGAGTCAAAAAAAACAAAACACGCTCAGTCACAAACGGTGACAATTTACCTGTCATATGATTAAATGGATCGCTTCTCTATCCAGTTACTAACGATAACCCCCACATTGCACAATAGAAATAAAAGAGAGAGAGTAAAACTCGAAAATAATCCAGTCAAAAAAAGAAGTCCAAGACACGCTTGGTCACAATGTACAAGACATATTATTCATGTAAAAGATTCTCCCTCCAGTCATTAACCCCCAACCTGCGCAATATAAATTTACAAATAATCCACAGTCAAAAAAGTTTACGGCACATGCGTAGTAACAAACGATAAGAAAAGAAACACGTAATAAGAACAGTCATGCTTTAGCTGCCGATGGCCATGACTCAACATGCAAACAGGTTCATGGGTTAGCCAACTACCAACCAACGCTACACTCTCATTTTCTGATGCCTATGTCACTCACCTGGACAGGGCTCACCTTTTACAGCCAAACACACTCAAAGTCATGGATACCAAGGGGAACGCTGAGTAGGTCATCACAGCATGTGACTAAAACGGACCAATCACGAGAGATGATCGCCGTGGCATTCTACGCGCAGCAACAATTTTTGCCGTGTGCGGTCACGTGATGCAATGCGGGCGTTGTCGGCCGCGCGAGTGCGGGAACATAAAGAGGCCTTTACATGTGCACACAATGTTCATGTCATGATTAACACAATCGCTCCTCTCTCCAATTATTAATGCTAACCACCACTTTGCATAACATAAGTAAAACAAAAGACTAGAAATAATCCACAGGCAAATAATTCAACGGCAGACTAGAACATGTGTGCGCGTAATGCAGGCATGTCATACTATAATAACTGTAAGGCAATCATTCCTTGTCAGTTATTCATAATAGACAGCACCTTGCATAATCATCATAAAAACGGCTAGAGATAATCCGCAGTCAAATCAGTCAATGGCACGTTCAGTCATGCATTGGCACCTGCCCGTGTGCAATGTTGATGTGAAATTGTGCTTTACATTCCATTATCAACATGGAAGTGACAATTTCCAGGTGACCAATCAGTGGACAGTAGACCATATTGAAATACTGCAACCACAATACAATGATATAGGTTTTGTTTTGGGATGCGTTAAAATGGAAATATTGTCTATATGTGCTCTGCCATTGGCTGGCAACCAGTCAGGGATTTAACCTGTCGCTCGCCCAAAGTCAGCTGTGATAGGCTCCAGCTCTTCTGGGACCCTCATTAGGGTCAAGCACAATAGAAAATGGATGGAGGGATACAATGAAAAACACTGAACTGAATTGAACCCTACTGCATGCTGGAAACAAGGATTATCGATCCCGATGCATAAAGAGGCCTAGACCATGCCCAGGACATATCATAACGGTCTGTAAGCACCACAGCTTTTAGTGTTCTTGTGGTTAGGTTTGCCTTTTTATGATTGAGCTCCTTTAAAAGACTTTCAATCACCTTTAAGTGCTTGGATGTTTTGGCACCGAACTGACTCACAAAAGCCCTCTTTAAAGAGCCAAACGTTATAAAGAGTCACGAAGGAAATCTCAGTGGGAGGAAACTGAATGCGAGGAAACTGAAGACGGGCACATTCAGAGGTAAATCAAGGCTGAAGCAGGAGCTTAAACCGGAAGGCCGGTCTTAAATCATATCTTAATGAAAAAGAACAGAGAAGAAGGCTACATTGGGATAAACACATACCATCACTTTGCGCTCTTGTCTGGTGCCTGGACATCTTCCAGAACACAGTCAAGCTCCTTTGGCTGACTTTTAGCTGGGTAAAAAGTTCAGAGCTGGACACATGAGTATATCATTTGACGGCCTTGATTGAGCACATACAAAATAAAGGATTATGTCAAGAAAACAACCACAAAAAAACACACACACATAAGAATGTTGACGTGTTACTTTTTCGAAAAGAATGGAGATACTGTATTTATTTCTCCAAGAGCGTGGAAGACGTTCCATGCGGTGACGAATGGGAAAAGTCAAGTGCGCAAAGATCTTAATGGTTCAGAACGTGTGTTTATGACTCACTGTCCTAGGGATTACGTGTATATTCTTCTTCTTGGAGACCGAGGCCTGGTTCTCTGGGACAAATGAGCGCAGTCATTCTCCTTAGCGTGACAAATGGCTCGCAGAAACGTACACTTAAAGCTTGTCAGGTCACATCGAATGTTCGGAAATTAGTCAGTTATAGTTTTGGCATAGGGGGTCTGGCCCCTTTATCCTCCCATTATTTGACAGAACCAACAGTGGTATCTCAAGACCAAGAGGAAATTAGAAATGAGGGGAGATCATTCATCAATGTGTTTTGATTTAAACGGTCATAATGGTCACTGGTCATTGCAATTGAACAAGTACATGATCGTCCAAAACGTACCACAAAGGTAATCCTGCAATTGGCCATCAATGATACTTGATTCCTATTGGTCCATCCATCCCATCCATTTTCTGAGCCGCTTATCCTCACTAGGGTCGCGGGCGTGCTGGAGCCTTTCCCAGCTGTCATCGGGCAGGAGGCGGGGTACACCCTGAACTGGTTGCCAGCCAATCGCAGGGCACATACAAACAGACAACCATTCGCACTCACAGTCACACCTACTGGCAATTTAGAGTCTCCAATTTATGCATGTTTTTGGGATGTGGGATGAAACCGGAGTGCCCGGAGAAAACCCACGCAGGCACGGGGTGAACATGCAAACTCCACACAGTCGGGGCCGGGGATTGAACCCGGGTCCTCAGAGCTGTGAGGCTGACGCTCTAACCAGTCGTCCACCGTGCCGCCTTCCTATTGGTCACTTGGGCAAATTCCCAAGTAGGAGTTTAAATATGAGCCATGGATTTCACCCAAAAAACAAAATGGCCGACATTTGGTCTAACTTTGGCCCTGGGTCCTTGAGATTTTGACGTGTACTGTTATGATAGACATCCATTTCTGAGCCGCTTCTCCTCACTAGGGTCGCGGGCGTGCTGGAGCCTATCCCAGCTGTCATCGGGCAGGAGGCGGGGTAGACCCTGAAGTGGTTGCCACCCAATCGCAGGGCACATACAAACAAACAACCATTCGCACTCACAGTCACACCTACGGGCAATTTTAGAGTCTCCAATTAATGCATGTTTTTGGGATGTGGGAGGAAACCGGAGTGCCCGGAGAAAACCCATGCAGGCACGGGGAGAACATGCAAACTCCACACAGGTGGGGCCAGGGATTGAACCCGGGTCCTCAGAACTGTGAGGCTGACGCTCTAACCAGTCGTCCACCGTGCCGCCTTATGATAGACATGCTCACCCAATTTTGCATTGATAGGTGAAACTGGTGTTGGCGGCACATTTTCTCCCAACTTTATAGGGGTAATACACAACCGTTCAGGACTCCGAAAGTACAGTACATAAATATATTTTTTTTAAATGTAGTTTTCGGGCATGTTGAGGCTGAATAAAGGCGCTCAATTTCTCGAAAGAACAATATAAACCGCAAGGATTCCAAAAGGGGTCTTCACACCGCCTTGGTGCTGACCTGACTTGAACAGGCTTCCTCTATCTATGCTATTGGACACAGCAATATACATCAGGAAGAAATCTTTCATTCAAGATGACAATACTGCCATGGAGTTGCCACTATCCTGATGCAAAAAAATTATTATATTGAGAGCCAGCCCAAGCACAGATATGGCTTGTTTACTTGTTAGCAAGTTAGCTGTAAGTTAACTGCTATCCACTCTTTTTTTTGTCAGTTGGGATAGGCTCTTGTCTCAACCCCTAAACGGAATAAATAAACAGGACCTGGGGTAGAGTGGGAGGCAACGGAGGTACGACATCGTAAACACACAGTAAGAAAATGACCGTCTGCGGCTGTAAAACACCACCGTGTCCTTTGTAATTTGCGCTAAATGAACCTGCAAGTGTCGTGGGACCTTGGTGCAACTGAAGGATGCTATGGAAGCTCAGAAGAACTGAATTTAAAGGATTGATTTTAAGGATTTTATTGGTCCTTCCAGAATTGGAGGTCATTTTCTGCCACCCCCTTACAAAACTGTATTGCGTTAATACAGTTGACTTGAGACAAAATGTAAATGTTGCTGTAGTAAAAGTGATTCCTAATTATTATTTAAAATATTGTAGCTCTTGAGCACCCTCTAAAATTGCTTTTTTTCCATATTGTCCCTTCCCTTCATCCTTTTGATGATCAACTTAACAAATATAACAGAAAACTGACTTTTAAATCGGCTTTTCTTTGTTACGATTTTGTTGGTCATCCTTGTTAATGTGATCACATTTTGTTATCACAGATATTTTAAACAGTAGAAATTATGCTCTGAAGTTGTATCTCTCAACATACACGCAACCCTTTTACAAAATAATTTTTAGCCATCTAGAGAGAGAGGAAAAAAACTACATGACTCGGCAGAAATGACATAATTGAGCTAAATGCTCTGACCAAGGGTACACCAAAGGTAAGTCCTCACTTCTATTATTTATTACTTGCTTTTTTTGGCTATTCGTAAATAGTGGGGTTTAACTGTATTCTTATCAGAAGCTAACACTAAATGTACACCCAATAAAACTCAATGCAGCGCTGCTTACTTTTTGGCTTTGACATGATGTCACATCAATAGGGGATGTGGATATTTCAGACAATGTCGTCAGTGTCCATTGCTTGAAAGTGGCTCTGGATCTTCAGCTAGCCTATCTAATCATGTCAAGGGAAGCGAATATCAGTGTGGGGAAGGTTTTCATGTAAATTAGTACCACTCTTTTGTAAAGGCGGGGCAGAGTAGAAGGGCTTGATATCAGACACTTTCAGAACAAAGCAAATAAAATGTGTTTAATTTCATACTTGATGGGTAGGCAGGTGCTCCAGAGACCCAATTGTTTGTCTTCAAACAATTAAAAAGTGAATTTTCCATAATATGTCCTCTTTAAAAAGATTTAAGAGTCCAGAAGAAAAATAGCATTACACTAATTTATTTATACTTGGAATAAGTACATTTGTCATAATCACACTTGACCCAAGACACTTGGGATACATTAGCACAAAAAATGCTGTTGTCTCAATGTCAAACAATAATAATCACAGCAGCTCTAAATCATACTTTTCCTGTCAAACCACCATGAAGGAAGTTTGGGGATCTGTGGAATGAACGTGAATTTATTTTTACACTGACTGCATTTTTGGCCTACATTTGTCTTCCTTTGAGTAAAAAAAAAAAAAAAAAAAAAAAATGCTGCCATGCATTAGTGCCTGACATCTGGTTTGCGTTGGAGAAACTATGCAGCGGACTCCTGTGTGCCTTGCAGATTTTGAGAGCGTCACTGCCTGGAGAATCCAAGGTTTTCTTTTTTTTCCCTATCTTTTATTTCCTGGTATAGTATGTTTAGAACCAACATAAGGACCGGAGAGGGACAGAAAAGACAGGAAATCTCAAAAGCAGACCAGAGGAAATTTTTAACAGGCCGCTAACTGGTCTACTGGATGTGCTTTGAGATGGTAAACGCACGAAGATGGTTCCTAACAAGTAGGATGGCGTAAAGCTGTCAGGCAAAAATATACTAGCACTGAGTTGAAATGGAAAAATTGGAGTAAAGGTAGTGAGAGTTAAATTTCTACAGTTCTCACTCACAGCTGATTTTAGAATAAAAAGAGGAAATATTTTATGTTTATTTCTTTAAATCTGAGGATCCTCTTTTTTGCCTAAAACCTGCAATTGTTTAACGGGGACATAATTTATTATATTATTCCATGCCCATGACACAATCAGCTAGGCTGGGTGAAGATACACAGCAGCTTTTAGGCAACGTCCGGAGTCTGAGGCTATTAGGTATTTGTGCTTGGTGATGTGTCCACATACACATATTGTAGTGTATTAACTGCTGCCTCCATGAGTTAAAAAGGTTGTATTGTCTTTACAGGTATTTTTTTTTACACCACACTCTGGGATCTGCTCTTGCAAATAAAAAAAAATAGGCTGTTTAAAATGTTGTATAAATTTTGATCTGCACTAATTACACTATAACAACCCTACCCAGAGTTTCTCAGACAATGACTTGGCAGCTAGAAGTCTCCAGTTCCAGATCGAAAGAGCCACTTTCAAGTTGCAGCCAAAGCGGTATCATGTCAACTTGAAATTTTCCAGAAATTTACCAGAAATCTTCCACCCCTTTGCAAACCTATGTATTTATGTTGGCTCTTAGAGGATCCCCTGTACTATGTATTTAACATAAATGTTGTACTGATGGTTGGATGATTTACACACTGCTTTCAAAATGTGAGAAAAATTGAGTATAAAACAGTGCCGAGTGCAGGGTTAAGTTCCTCTGAATATGATTCACCATCAAGCTTCATGGTGAAGCGCATGACATCAAGACTAACTGCGAGACACAGACCAGTCATTCGCCGGTGGTCTCCTGTTGTTGCTATTGCCGAGTCAGAACAAAGAGGCCTGGACGTAAAGGGGGTGCAGGGCTAAGGTCTCAAAGGCCCACCGACTCAGCAATCTGACCTGCATGCGGCACACACACTGACACAACTGCTTGCAATTACTTGTGGCTCGTGGCTTCAGTGATGGAAGCTGACCCTGAAGGTGAATGCCTCCACAAGAATTTATTTAGAAAGCATACATTACCACGTACCCCCCATATGTATAAGCAGTAAGGCTCTCAAACCCTCTGATTTGCTCATTAAAAAAGATTCCTTGGGAAATACAGTGATCCCCTTTTCATTGCAGAAGTTGTGTTCCACTCCCACCCGCAATTGGGAGTCTTGAATTAACATACAATGCCATCCTTTTGACCCTTCCAAAGAGACTTAATAATTCATCCATCCATCCATTTTCCAGACCGCTTATCCTCACTACAGTCGCGGGTGTGCTGGAACAGCCTCTAACAAATAACAAACAAAAGGCCTCATTTAGCCATGAGGTGGCTACACAACTTCTTTTATTTTTTAACAACTCAATGGACTATTAACGAGGGTGATTCCACCCAACGACTGCTGTTGGCAGGCAGAGGTCTCTCTGGAAGACATCTTAATGTCTGTCGTTTTGCCTCCCAAAAGAAAAATTGCATTTGTGGTTTGGGGCGTGCCTCTAATTTAGAGGATAAATAGTTGGGTTTCGACACCAACACCTAGGTTAGCTATCCTAACTATCCTTGCAGATTCATGAAGCCTGCTCAGATGAGAAGCAAAACATCTTCCAAGAGAACCACAACAGTCCAGTGATGATTGATTAAATGCCCTGAGAATGAAATGACCTGGGTGAATGAGACTATTTACAGACACATCTTCAATTAACCTAACATATGCGCTTGGTATGTGGGAGGAAGCTGGAGTACCCTGAGAAAACCCACGAACAAGCAAACTTTACTCAGGAAGGCCAGAGCCCGGATTCCAACCCTCCCTCCTCACTCCCATCTTGATGTTGTCCACATCTGCAAAACGGGTCACGTTAATGACACCCTTGAGTTTGGGAAAAAGGAGAAACAAAATCACATGGAGCTAGGTAGGGTGAGTTGGGAGGTTGCTCCAGTGTGCCCATGTTCTTCTCAACTAGGAACTGTCAGATGCTCAGAGAGTTGTCCTGCAGGATCTTTTTGTATACATGCTGGTTAATTGTCTGGCCTACACTGTAGGGGAAGACTTAGAATTTGTAGTTTGTGACACCAGTCCTGGAACTTTTCTTACACCCCTTGTATTCCTCTTCTTCTCTTAACACACCTCATTGAGGCTGATCCACCTTTAAAATAAGCGCTCAAAGAAGCTACCAAAAGCCAAAGAAAATGACACACAGCGTTAAGATGAAGAACTGAGATCAGTCTCTCCTTTTTCCTCGTTAACCTCAGAATAAGGGTTCATACCAAGAGACAAAGTCATTGTTGGCCTTGCAATCCACAAAGTCACCTGCCAAAATGCGCAACCAACAGGATGACTATCTTCAAAGTAATTTCCAGTACGCGCGGACCATTCCTCCCCCTTCTCGCAGGCACATCACCGTGGTAACGTGCAAACACCGTCCTCACACCACACAGTCATAAAGTCCTTGGCCGGTGACGTTCGCCGCTCATTTCACAGCAAGGCACTTGGCCCACCGTTTTATGCGGGATGCTGTGGCCATGCACAAACCGACGAGTCGTGCCATAAAAAAAAACACACACACAAGCACATTTATCAACACATCCTGAAACCTGCGATGCATATTCAGGGAAAACTGGAGACGCATAAATATGTCAGTTTAGCAAGGCGGGCTGTTAAACCTTGTGGAGTTAAAGTGTAAAATCTTTCAAGCTGAAACATCCCCGTGGAGCACTTCCAAATCATTAGGATACAATTCTGAGGATTTGCTTCGAGGGCTAAACCTGGGCCTCTAGTATACTGAACTCCTGCATAGTCAATTTCACTATTCACAAATTCACTTATTTGCGTTTTGTTCTGTGGAACCAATCCTTTGCCAACCATCGATCCATCCATCCATTTTCTGTGCCGCTTCTCCTCACTAGGGTCGCTGGCGTGCTGGAGCCTATCCCAGCTGACTCTGGGCGAGAGGCGGGGTACACGCTGAACTGGTCACCGGCTAATCGCAGGGCACATATAAACAAACAACCATTCGCATTTACATTCACACCAACAGCCAATTTAGAGTCTTCAGTTAACCTACCATGCATAGTTTTTAGGATATGGGAGGAAACCGGAGTACCCGGAGAAAACCCACGCAGGCACGGGGAGAACATGCAAACTCCACACAGGTGAGGAGTTTGAACCTGGGTCCTCAGAACTGCGAGGCAGATGTGACAACCAGTCGACTACCGTGCCGCCAAATCCTTAACTATTCACTGAAAATCTCACCTAAAATGGCGCAAAGTGTTGAGGTAATACATCACCACTGAGAGACTAAGATCTTGGTATGTCATAGAGAAGCTAAGTATAGCCTGGGTTGTTAGCAGAAGTTACGGAAAGTCTTTGAAATGAAATAATCTGTAAACCATTTATTTTGAAGGGTAATGAGCTGAGATTGAAAGTTTGTGGTATATTTATGGTTTAAAATATTAAGAGGCAATTATGAATCATTTTAGGAGGGGAATCAATTACTGGGCTTGGTCCCTATCCCCCACGAATAGCGGTGGTTCACTGTAATACTTCATAATGAAGATCTGTAGCCACTAGTACACATTTAGGCTATGATGCAAGCGCGTGAACACACAGAGGTTTAAGTAGAAAAACAAACACAACAGTCCGAAGGGTGGTAGTGGGGTGAGGGGGACAACACAGGAATAAACTACAGACAGACAACAGCTGCATACACATGCACCAACCATTTGTTTAAAACGCCTTTGTTGGGACTTCCTTTTGGACAGAACCACTAATATTTACTTTGCTGGCTTTTGTTATCATATAGATCAGTGGTCTTCATCCTTTTTACACTGAGTATCACCTCCAAAAATACTTGGCTCTCGAAGTGCCACCATACTGACTGAGTTAAATACAACTGAACTGCGCTTAACAGATGTACTGTTCTGGTTCTGGAAAAAAAGGTGAAGCCACTGTAGCATTATGTACAGTTTGAACAACTATTTCAGTGATTCTTTCGCGTAGCACTAGAGGCAGCCTGCATACAACGCATTGGGAATCACTGACAGATGAATACGGTACGATCAAAACAATTTGATTAAGGATCTTCTGTTGCCACTCTTCCACTGCAGAGTATTAGTCGCCAGAATCAAGAAAAGGTTTCAGGGTAAAGAAAAAAAAGATAATTATTCAGTATTTCTGTGGTTGGATTTTCTGCCCCATAGTCAACGGTTCTGGGTTTGAATCTCAGCTCAGTCCTTTCTGCGTGGAGTTGATTTGTTCCGGGGTTTGGGGTCACTGGAAACAACAAAAACTACACCAGTTGAAACGAGACACGCTATCAAACCTTAACGGGTTTCATGGTATGTAGTGATTATTCTCAAGGACACTGAGGGCAGGAAAACACAGTGCTGCCGCAAAGTGGCGACTACGTGGTATAGCACTTTAGCATAAAAAAGATTAGCTGTTAACGTGTTTAAATTATTTCCTTGGAGCCTCAAATATTAATGGCACAATGGTGAGAACCAATGAGGAACCAGCAGTGGTTAGTATCACAAATTGGCTAAAAGCACGGGCTGCTAACCCACTGGCCAGTGCTACTATTAAGGCTTTCAAGGAGTAACTTTTGACTAACATGCTTTTGCACAGCGCAAACTAGCATCTGTTAAATTAGCACTTGTTTTCTTTTGCCATTTCTAGCTGTGGATCCTCAAAAATTAATGGCATGATTATGAGAACCAGTTAGGAACCAGAAGTGGTTTGCTTCACAACTTTACCAGCTAAGAACCCAGACTGACCAGGTATAGGGGGTCTTGGGTTTACAACAGTCCCGACATACGACGTTTTGAGGTTACGGATGGCACATAATGAACTAGCTTGCAAAGCGGTGTAGGAATACTTGGTCACATGGCACAAGAAGCCAAATTTAGTTACCGTGTAGAATAGTTATATACTACACTGCGTTCCGACTTACTTACAAATTTGGGTTTTGTGTTTTAGCCATAGGAGTGTAACTCTATTGTAAACCAGGACCCTCTCTACTACAAAAAGTACCTCGTCAATATCGAATTTTAGCTTAACAATCATAACAATTAAGGTTTAATTAAAGGATGTAAAGATATGAGCTTGTGTCACATGCCTACGGGTCGCCAGGTCGACCTGGTTCTCTCATTCCGTTTTACCTGTTTTATGGTCTCCGGGCTTTCGCCATTGTTTTAATTTACCACATATCTGCTTGTTTGTCTATACGCCTGCGATTGGCGCATTTCAATGATTGTCCGACCTGTCTGCTTATATCAGATTTCCCATTCATCTGTATTTTTATTTAGACTCGCACTGGAGAACATCCGATTCCATGTTTTGTCCATGACGCATAAGCGAGGAAGGCCACAGGGCAGAACAAAATAGGTTCAAATGAAAACCGTAAATGCAGGCTTTATTGAGTCAATCACCAGATTTTGTGGTGACAGGGTGGAATATGTAAACATAAAAAATGACCTCAAAGTGATTACTGCTATCAAAAAGCAAAACTCCCTTCGGTGTACAATAGATCACAGCAGATTTATCAGCGGTTTTGTTTTGGTCTCCAGAGGCGCGAGTACCGAGACTCTGACTTTGTTGACTTTGCCAAAGCGGAATTGCAATCCATCAACTCCTTATCGCTCCATTGTCACATGCATTTTCTTTATCATGCAAGCATGCAAAGCACCATTCATCTTCCTCACCTAATTCATTACTGGTGATAAAATGCAAAAGTCCCTGCGTCTTAAGAAAAAAAAAAAAAAAAAAAAACAGGTGCTTGAGTGAACACTAATGGTGGCAGGGGTCTCTGTTTGGATATATTTACTACCACATTTGATTTTTTAAATGAAAGGACGGGCCAGGTCATTCATAAATTACGGGGGGAAAGTTGTGTCTGGAAAATATGATAAATGATGATTAAGTAATTATTTTTACCTTTTATTATTTCCACATTAATCATAGTTAATGAACCAATTATTTAATACAAATAAATAAATAAATACATAGTAAATATACAGTAGAGAGTGCCTATACATAATAGCAAACGTTTGCGAGTAGTGTTTATAATTGCTTATATTAATACTTTAAACCCTAAATATTGTACACCCGAAATTATCCATCCATCCATCCATCCATTTTCTGAGTCGCTTATCCTTACAAGGGTCGCGGGAGTGCTGGAGCCTATCCCAGCTATCATCGGGCAGGAGGCGGGGTACACCCTGAACTGGTTGCCAGCCAATCGCAGGGCACACATAAACAAACAACCATTCACACTCACATTCACACCTACAGGCAATTTGGAGTCCTCAATCAACCACCATGCATGTTTTTGGGATGTGGGAGGAAACCGGAGTGCCTGGAGAAAACCCACGCAGGCACGGGGAGAACATGCAAACTCCACACAGGCGAGGCCCGGGATTGAACCCCGGCCCTCAGAACTGTGAGGTAGACACTCTAACCAGTCGACCACCGTGCCACACACAGTTGAAACTATGAGCCCAAAATACTATAATTTCACATTCATTTTAAAACTAGCCTTAAGAATGGTTTACAGATGATTTGATTTGTAAAAAAAAGAAGAAAAAAAAATGCATATGTCACGGCTTCGCAAGCTGTAAAAATACCAATTACTACTCTCCTATTAACCAGCTCTTTGGCGGCAGTTTGTGACATATTAGGACATTCCAGAAAGAGCACAAAATACAGCCACAGCCAACTGATACTTTTGAACAATTAGATCCCTGTCGTGCCATGGAAGCTTTCTGCTGACCATGGCGTGTGCTGTAAAATATGACTACAAACATGTCAAGAAAAGCTTACCAAAACATCTAAACTTCATTTGGGGTTAATCAGAGACACTTTATATTGGGGGTGTCAAACTATTTTTTGTGGCTGGGTAATAAAAAATGCTTGCAATCTCTCAATATTATAAATAGTGAAGACAGTTTGCAATTTTTGAACATATTTTAGCAAGAAAAATGAAATAGACGCACATGATTTGTTTTCGCGGGCCACATAAAATTATGTGGTGGGTCGGATCTGGCCCCCTTGAGTTTTACACCTGTGCTTTAAATAGTGGCAGATGTGTGGTGACTCCATTCAACATGGGTTTGAATGTGATTGGTTAATTCTGAACAGCTGTAATCCCAGGTATAAGCGGGTGTGCCCATTTGTGCAACCATCCACATTATCTTAGTTTATTTTTGCTCCCTCTCTTGAAAAGATTTCAAAAAAAACAATTGCGTTGTACAGGTTGCAGGTCACATAATGGTGGAAAAAGTTTGGAAATTATTTACTGTTTTTTTTTATAAACATACATCACAGAAACCGGGCATATGAAGAGGGGTGTGTAGACTTAATTATGTCCTCTGCATGTAAACTAGTTTATTTTACTGATCATTTTTATTTTAGTTGATTGAAGACTCTAAATTGCATGTACGTGTGAATGTGTGTGCGAATGGTTGTTTGTTTATATGTGCCCTGCAATTGGATGGCGACCAGTTCAGGGTGTACCCCGCCTCTCGCCCTAAGATAAGGGATAGGCTCCAGCATGCCCGCGACCCTAGTGAGGATGAGCGGTACAGAAAATGGATGGATGGATTTTTATTTTATTATTTACAATGAATCAATTGACACATTATCTAATGAGATAAATGAGTAGGAAAACATAGGAAACTGAAGGAAAAACGGGACTTTGGATAATGTAAATGCCCGGTGGGCTGCGTTAAAGAACAGAATGGATTGTATGTAACCCACGAGCCATACCTTGCCCACCCCTGATTTACCTCATCTCTGTCCCGACCCTGACGCCTCTTTCCTCTAAAAGGGCTTTCTAGGTTCCAAGGGATTGTACGATCCTGTTGCACAAGAAGGTTCAAAAGAAACACTTTGGTTAACACTCCCCCTGACCAATCAACCCGCAGTCATTGATTATCATCATGCATGACTTGTCAATTCGGGTACTTGGCCTCCATTCTTTCAGCAGCGGTAATTAAACCCTAAACTGTTTCCACTCACCATGCAAAAAGGATGTGGGGCGGCTGACGTTGGTTGGGAGGAGGGGGGGTTGAATACTTCCACAGTGAAGTCATGGCGCTTGTGTCATAGACCCTCTCTCTCTTTGCTTTGCTCATCGTCTGGCCCTTATTTTACTCATTGATCTCATTTCCACGGCCTGCGTTGGAAGTGATTTTTTATTTTTTTTTCCCCCAAAGCTGGGATGTTTTGGCCAATTAAAGCGGGGGTGGGGGGCTGGAGCCAGAATTGCTAACGTCTGAAGCAAAGACATGGAGGTGAAAAAAATTTCGTGATGTTTGCCAGACCTTTGAGAGGAATGCGGATCACAATGTTTTTCTTTTGCACACCATTGTTTAAGAAAAACCCACAAACCAAACATTTAACTAAAGACTCTTGCAATAAGATAACAACAAGAATGTGGCTAAAAGATTTGCCACTTGTTTCCAGTTTGGTTTCTTCTCCTTCTACTGCAGAAATGTGTTACATCTGTACTGTATTGACCTATCTTCGTCTCTGTTGGTGTTCTGGCCCACTACCCAAAAGGTATTCACTCTATCAAGTTGCCAGTCAGAATGGGAGTGTGTTGCCATCACATGATTCCACTGAGACCAATTCATTTGGACTCCTGCACACAAAAGCTTCAAATTGATTACTGAATCTCTTAAAAAAAAGAAAAAAAAAAAACATTTAATTAAAAACAATATTTAAAAAAACCTGTAAAGTGAATTTAGAGTGGTTTCTAAATACACTAGTTTAAAAAGAAAGAAAGAAAGAAATGCAGCACAAGAGTCATAACAGTAAGACCTGAAATGTCTGTGGCTGCGTTCAGATAACCGGTACGACTTCCCACATTCAGATAATTAGATGCAAGGTTATGTCAATGTCAGCGTCTGGTGGGGGAAGGTCGGGAGAAATTAGTCTTGGGTGTTGAAACTTCACAACCAGGTTTCGAGCTTTCTGCTAGCTCTCCCTCTCTACATCAGTACCTTATACATGAAGAATAATACAATAATTGATTCTAAAAATATTCGATAGCTGCAGCCCTTATGTTAGGTAGCCCCCTTCACACTGCTTTTCTCACCAATTGGCACATCAGAGTCATAAAAATAAATTTAGGACTAGTTTGGCTCTTCCTTTCATACAAGCTTGCCAGAACAGGACAAGTGCACTTTCACACAGCCGCTGCATCTTTGCGCATTTCCATTTTTTTGTGAATTAAGCAAAAAAAAATGTATTTTCATTTATTCATGGTCTCTAGGATGAAAGCTAATAACTTGTCCATCCATCCATTCATTTTCTGAGCCGCTTCTCCTCACTAGGGTCCCGGGCGTGCTGGAGCCTATCCCAGCTGTCATCGGGCAGGAGGCGAGGTACACCCTGAACTGGTTGCCAGCCAATCGCAGGGCACATAGAAACAAACAACCATTCGCACTCACAGTCATGCCTACGGGCAATTTAGAGTCTCCAATTAATGCATGTTTTTGGGATGTGGGAGGAAACCGGAGTGCCCGGAGAAAACCCACGCAGGCACGGGGAGAACATGCAAACTCCACACAGGTGGGGCCGGGGATTGAACCCCGGTCCTCAGAACTGTGAGGCTGACGCTCTAACCAGTCGGCCACCGTGCCACCCTAATAACTTGTATTTAGGGATATTTTAGTTAATATAAATTTGGGGGGAAATCTTTTATTGAAAAAGATTTCAAAGAGGTCTTTGAAGTCATTTTATTGCAAAACTAGACACCTCAAAGAAAAAATATTTTCAGCTCTGATGGGCAGTGTGAAAGGAGCTGTGGTGATTGACTTTCACTCCTTTCATAATGCAGCTCATCAAGCGTTCCAGTGTTTGCGCATCTGTGACTTTGTGGCTTTGACAAACAGAATTTAGCAACGAGCGGTTTGCGGTCCACCGGCCGGCCTGCGAAATACAATCTACGAGTGATTACTTTCAAGAAATGTGGTGACAGCTGCTAAGCGAGCAAGCCTCCTCCTGCGTCGTTTACTCAGCGAGCGCCGCCTTCTCCATTATTCAAAGATTTCACTTAGTCTGCAGAAATTCCAGGAACTTTTCCTCCTCCCCCCAACCGACACACATGAAAAAAAGCTACACCATACTATGTGAAGTGCGACACAAAGCTCGGGCAGATGGTTACGGTGAAATACGGCACTGTTTGACATGGTGTGTTCACAACCTGCAATTCATACTGAGCTTACACGTATTCCATGTAACCCACTTACAAGAGGTTTGTGAATGAAAAAAAGTTGGTTGAAACTTGGTTGCTCATGCAAACTCCATGGTGCAGGACTTGCATTTGACGTATCTGTACTTCTACTTAAGAACAGAGTACTTTTGCCACCTCTGGTAGCAGATACAAGTGCTGGAAATAAGGATCCCTAGCTCAGTTCAAGACCTTCTTCGCCTCAAGTGTGCTAAGTTGTTGAAACCTCTCCAGTGTGAAGAGATGGTACGCGCTGAGTAAACTCCATGGTGCAGGACTTGCATTTGACAACTATTAAGCTTATTTTTTCCCCCTGACACGGTGATGACAGACGCCCCTGCGGGCAACAACCATGTGCCCGGGCCACTCCTCTCTGAAAGTCATCCCTTCATTCTCCCCTATTAGCGCCCTCAGTGAAGCCAAGAAAATCCCTGTTTAGCTTGTCCCTGTCGTAAATCTGAAAAGCATCCACTAGTAGAGGAACTAAAGTCCTTTTATAGCCACGCCAAGGACAATTTCTGCCATTTATGGAGGCTAAGACCAAGATCGCATGAAGGTGGGGGAGACGGATAGAAGTGCGAGAACCATGGTGTGTGCCCGATTTACAACCAAGCGAGCAACTTAAATGCGCATCTCGGCGTGCCGCACAGAGCTTGTCAAAGCATGCCCCTCACCGCGTACCGTATCTCAAACAAAAAGTGAGAGCACAAAACCAAGAGCTTGTAAATACTTGACTGAAAGTGCGGCGGCCCTGGAAGGGATGCGGCGAGAACACTTCTGGTTTAGAAGTCACATTCTGGTTCTAGTTTCATCATGCCGAGCTGCTATTGTGCTGTCACTGAGAGGAACACTCATGCTCCAGCAAACATCACATATCTCAGGGAATCAACCTAATATTTTTGTATTTTTTTAAAAATATTTGTTTATTTTTAAACATTTTCATCCATCCATTTTCTGTACCGCTTATCCTCACTAGGGTCGCTGGTATGCTGGAGCCTATCCCAGCTATTTTCGGGCGAGAGGCGGGGTACACCCTGAACTGATCTACAGTCAATCGCAGGGCACATATAAACAAACAACCATTCACACTCATATTCACACCTATGGGCAATTTAGAGTCTTCAATCAACCTACCACATATGTTTTTGGGATGTGGGAGGAAACGGGAGTTCCCGGAGAAAACCTGCGCAGGCACAGGGGGAACATGCAAACTCCGCACAGGCGAGGCCGGGATTTTTCAAACATCTTAATTTTTTATAAAATGTGTGTGTTTCTAATAGGTCCAGTAATGTTTTTTCCCCCAAAATATTTTGTCTAATTTTGTACCATTTTTCTATATTTTTCTAATTCCTCTTTTTTTTCAACATTATCTATTTTTCCATATTTTTCATATTTTCCATTTCCATCAGATATTTTCCCCAAAATTGTTTTTTTCTAATTGTTCCAATCTTTATTTTTCCAATATTTTTCAAATTGTTCTATTTTCATTTATTATTATTATTATTATAGGCGGCACGGTGCACGACTGGTTAGCACATTTGCCTCACAATTCTGGAGACCGGGGTTCAAATCCCGTCCCCGCCTGTGTGGAGTTTGCATGTTCTCCCCGTGCCTGCATGGGTTTTCTCCGGGTACTCCGGTTTCCTCCCACATCCCAAAGACATGCAGGGTAGGTTAATTGAATACTCTAAATTGCCCATAGGTGTGAATGTGAGTGCGAATGGTTGTTTGTTTCTGTGTGCCCTGCGATTGGCTGGCGACCACTTCATGGTCTACCCCGCCACTTGCCCGAAGATTGATGGGATAGGCTCCAGCACGCCCGCGACCCTAGTGAGGATAAGCGGAACGGTAGATGAATGAATGAATGAATTATTATTATACTCTGAGATGCTGTTTGGTGTCGAGGCACCAGCAACAGCCAGGACACGTACTCCCACTCGAAGGCGGACGGAGGCTAACCTCTTGCCCACTGGGGTAACCCCAACGTACAGGCTCCGAGCCAGGGGGCAATATGTGCCCACATGTCCTCAGCACCTCACATGGTGGGCAAGTCCAGAGAGGAAAAGACTCCAACCCACTCTCAAGAAGACTGGTACCGGAGCCCAAGCTCTGTGGTGAGGCGAGCCCGACTATATCTATTTAGAATTTCTCAACCTTGCACACCAGCTCTAGCGTTCCACATCGCTACAGTTGGTTTCTGTAGCCGGGAATCTGACCAGCAAGGTCCTCGCCTTCGGCTGTGCCCAGCTCACACCGCACCCGACCCCCTTGACCCTTCCCACAGGTGGTGGGTCCATGGGAAGGGAGACCTACGTTGCCTCTTTGGGCTGTGCCCGGCCGGGCCCCATGGGTGCTGACCCAGCCACCAGGCGTTCGCCATCGAGCCCCACCTCCAGGCCTGGCTCCAGAGGGGGCCCATGTGACTCACGTCCGGCCGAGGTAAAACATTAGCCACATATTTTTCTCATCATAAGGGGTCTTTGAGCCATGCTTTGTCTGGTCCTGCACCTACGACCTGTTTGCCATGGGTGACCCTGCCACAGGCATAAAACCCAGACAACTTAGCGCCTCGGATAATTTGCACACACAAACCCCTTCACCACGAAAAGGTGACAGGTCAAGGAGGGGCTAATATTTTTATATTTTTCCAAAATTTTTCAAACGTTCATCTAATACATTTTTTAAAGGGTTTCCTTTAGTTATACCCTGTGTTTCCTTATCTGCAGTATTTCTGGCGGCTTAATGATTTCCCGGTTAGGCAAGAGTTGCACAACAAGGACGGAATTCTGACAACAAAAAAAAACACAGATGCACGTTGAAACGTCTTGCTCGGCATTCTCGCAAGTGCCACATGATTTCACAGTCTGACTTCTGGTCCTTTGCAGCTGTGCGCGCCAACACTCAATGTTGCTTGGGTAAGCAGTTAACACGACTCGTTACTCAAGTTACCATAAGGCCATATAACAGCAACATCCAGTAGGGGTGCAGTGGCATTTTGTAACAAACAAGATGACTGAAAGCTATGTTAAATTCCCACCGTCTTGTCACGTTTAAAAAGTGACTCATGGGCCTTAGTTGAAGCCTGGATAACACATGTTCTACCAGTATTGCAAAATTAAGTAAATAGGCAAGAACATCTCACGGGGGAAGGACAGTGACAACGCTACTCTCTCGGTATGAAACAGTTTACGGTCAACCAAGATAATATTTGGTTGGTCCGTACTTCAGATTAAAAAATTTTATCATCGTGACTAGGTTTGCAACTAACGATTATTTAAATAATCTATTAATTATCTTTTTGCTTAAGCGATGAATCGGATTTTACAAAAAGGTTTTAATTTCTATCTCTATATTTAAAAACAAGACATTATTTCAAATTGACAGTGCAGAAAATGTACACAAAAATAAATAGGTTATGATTCAGTTCTTGTATGGTCTCCCCGTGCCTGCGTGGGTTTTCTCCGGGCACTCCGGTTTCCTCCCACAACCCAAAAATATGCATGGTAGGTTTGATTGAAGACTCTAAATTGCCCGTAGGTGTGAATGTGTGCGTGAATGGTTGTTTGTTTATATGTGCCCTGCGATTGGCTGGCGACCAGTTCAGGGTGTACCCCGCCTCTCGCCCGAAGATGGCTGGGATAGGCTAAAACACGCCCGCGACCCTTGTGAAGATAAAGCGGTACGGGAAATGGATGGATGCATGGATGATTCAGTTACTGGCTTGGTCCATAAAATGTCAGAAAATAAGCAAAAATGTTGATCATTTTTTCCCAAAGTAAAAGCAGGTATGTTCAAATGACTTATTCTGATTAAACACAAAAATAATCTTTTGGGTTTCATGAAGGACTACAGAAATTTACTGAGAGGCTGACATTCTGAGGATTTGGAAGAAGTTAAACAAGGTCTCGAAAACAATTACTGATTATCAAAACACTAGTCGATTAATTTGATAATGGATGAATTGTTGATTAATTTATTTATTGTTGCACCTCTCATCATGACTGCCATATCAGAATCATCTTTATTTGCCAAGTATGCCCAAAAAACATACAAGGAATTTGTCACCGGGAGTTGGAGCCGCTCTCGTACGACAACAGACAGTCAATTGACAGACAACACTTTTGGGACATAAAGACATTGACAAAAAACAGTCACTGAGCAATAAAGGGTTGCTAGTTATCTGGTAATGCCGGTACATTTCTTTTTTTGTTTTTTTGACAATTGTTCAAAAAGTTGCAGAGTCCTCTAGCACTTAGAGCAGTTCGAAAGACTAATATTGCAATAGTCCGGTGCAATGACCATTGGTATTTAGGATCTCTAAGCTTAGTAGTAGTGTCTTTTGACTTCTCGCATTTTGACTGTCCTGCAACAGCAAATCAAAAGAGAAAGAAGACGCAGTGATATTGTGATATTTTAGTGATTATTTTTTTTGTCTAGGATTTGTTTAATTTTTTTCAATGGTCAAAATTTTTTCTAGCATTTTCTACTTTTTGTGCAACATTTTTTCCTTATACATATTTAGTATTTTCCATGTTTCTTTTCTAATATTTGTGTATATTCTAATGCATTAATTCAGTAGATTGTATTTTTTGTCTATTTCTATATTTAATTGTAATATTTTCCACATTTAATAAATTTCTGCATTTTATTTTTAGTCTAATATTTTGTAAGTTCTCCAATATTTTGAATTATTAGCGCTTATCCTCGCTAGGGTCGCAGGCGTGTAGGAGCCTATCCCAGCTATCTTTGGGCGAGAGGTGGGGTCCACCCTGAACTGGACGCCAGCCGATCGCAGTTTTTTTGTTTCACATTTGTTTTATTCTTATTCTTATTCTTAACTTTTCAGTTTTTCATGTAATATTTCTTTCTTACTATTCTTTATTTTCTATATGTAGTTCTTGTATTTTATGTTCTTATTTTTCACATTTTTCACTTTTTTTTATATTTTTGAATATATTTCATTTTTAATCCAATCATTTTGTATTTTTTTTCCTCAATCTGATTCCTTATTTTCTTTATCTCTGTTTTATGTAGTTTTGTTGTTGTTGTATGTTTAGATATATAGTATTTTTGTAATATTTTTAATACCCTTTTGGCTCTTATTAGACTGTGCAATTGTACCTAATATTTGGAATCCTGACATATTTCTTTTTGCAGTATCGTGATAATAGTGCTCGCTGTTGATAAACTGCTGAAATGAAATAATACTTATCATGATCATTTAGCTACACTAATCGTGGAATGACATTTTCTTAGTGTTTCATCTCTCCTATGCTCATGCAAATAAAACAGCATTGACTCATACAATAATGTCATATACAGTAATAGCAGAGCAGACTGGGTAGTAAAATCCTTGAAAAACTAAGGTCAATAAACTCGTAATCCCCTCAATCCAGTATTAGCCAGCGGGGGGGGGGGGTTGCTTTCTTTGACTAGTTATAACAATGTGGTGTAACAATGTCATGCACAATTTGTTTCCTGGCAGGGACGGGGGGGCAAAAATTGCATCGTTTGACCTCCTTTATGCGAGGAATTCTCTGCACCCAGCAGTATTTTTCCTCCATTAGCCGTAGGTTGTGCTATGATTAGGCCATTAGCCGCGGTCCGTGGTGACTATTACGCGTCAAATTACAGGTTGAGTATGAAAACACTGCAAATTATTTGTAGACTTGCCTCAAGACAAGTTATTTGTAACAGCTATCCCAGCATGTTTTCATATGATAACATAATTTATACTGTGGTTGCAGACATACCTAAGCAGATCTCTGTACATACACATGCTAAATCAGAGCAGGGACCTTTTTTAGCCCCTTTCCCACAAAGAATATTTGCTTTTTACACACAGAATGTGGCAAAGAGGGGGCATATATTGCCATAACTGTCTCCAAAGCTTGAGACATTGCCAGTTTTCCTTTGAACACCTCACTAGGGAGGCTCCCAGGAGGCATCCTCACCAGCTGCCCTAGGCACTTCACCTTGCACCTTTTGGAGCTCTACTCTGAGCCCCTTCCAGATGTCTGAGATTCTCACCCTATCTCTAGTGTAGACACCCCACGGAGTGAAATCATTTCGGCCGTCTGTATCCGCAATCTTTTTCTTTTGGTCACAACCCACAGCTCGTGACCATAGGTGAGGCTGGGAATGTAGACAGACCGTCAAATAAAGAGCTTTGTCTTTCGGCTCAGCTCCTTCTTTCCCACGGCAGACCAATACAGAGTCCACATCACTGCAGACGATCCACCAATCCACCAGTTGATCTCCCACTCCATTCTTCCCTCACTCGTGAACAAGACACCAAGATACTTGAAGTCCTCCACTTGGGGCACGATCTCCTGTGATTCCACTTCCCGGCGGACCATCCTCTCCTGAACTCCTGAATAGACCTTTCCAGGGAGGCTTAGAAGTGTTGACCCCTTGAGTTGAAACACCCTCCGGTCCCCCTTATACACCTGGTTCTCTTTTTTCCCTCAGCTCTCTGAAGCTGGGGAAATTTCCAGGTTGTCTTGGTGTCCACCCATTCCGTGTCGGTACCTTTCACACAGAAGAGCATCACTGGAAAATCTGGCCTTGACGGGCAGTATGAAAAAGGCTTCCCTTTATATTGTCCATCCATCCATCCATTGTCTGAGCCGCTTCTCCTCACCAGGGTTGCGGGCGTGCTGGAGCCTATCCCAGCTATCATCGGGCAGGAGGCGGGCTGGTTGCCAGCCAATCACAGGGCACATATAAACAAACAACCATTTGCACTCACATTCACACCTATGCGCAATTTAGAGTCGTCAATTAACCTACCATGCATGTTTTTGGGATGTGGGAGGAAACCGGAGTGCCCGGAGAAAACCTACGCAGGCACGGGGAGAACATGCAAACTCCACACAGGCAGGACCGGGAATTGAACCACGCTCCTCAGAACTGTAAGGCAGACGCTCTAACCAGTCTCCACCCTGCCGCCCCTTTATATTGTGACCCAGAAAAAGGATTGATAAATCCTGGCTTGAAGGGGCTGCGTAGAAGTGGCAAAAATTCCCTCCTTCCTTCAGGCCAAGCTGCAGAGAAAACAGTCACAGCTGACTCATCGACAACACAGTGAATCAACAGACGATTCCCGCATCCAAACATCTGTTTTATGTGAGACAACTGATGGGGAAACACTGATTAAATGTAAGCCATTAATTAAGTGTCTTGCACGTGCGCCAATTTACTGACAGTATTCATGGTGACAAACTGAAGCAAGGAATGAGCTACATTCACATGCAGTTTTCTTAAAATTGACACATCAGAACTGAACAAGTAGACCCACCTGTGGCTTTCACACAGACCAGCGACATTGAAAAAAGATGGTTTTGAAGAGACGTATTCATACGTTTTCACAAATCCATCTATTTAGTGCCAAAGACGTGTTAATACGTATTCTGTGTTAAAAATAAATAAATAAATTATGAGATTGTGGCCATATCACAGTCCACTTCCCCCGAAACGTGGTCTGCCAACGGATATTCGGACTCTGATTACAGACATCCTGATCGGGATTCATCCTTATCTGGGAGCAGCAGGGCGTCATCCCCAGAGCCCACAGAAAGTCACGGAAGAGGTAAGGACTTGCTTACGTTCATAGCCTGAGCGATTACTCCTTTTACCATTTTTATCATGCAACATGCACAAGTAACCATGACAGTTTGTCCTACGATACTACACGTTTACAAATCATGCATCCTGTAGACGAAAAACATGGAGCATCTATAGCTAGAGTAATTGAATAGATTTTTTTATTGTCCTTCTTTTATTTATAGACAGTAGTGCAAACATAAAATTTTCAGACGTGTGTAATGTATAATTTATTTTATCTTTCCTCATCGCACTGTAGCAACATCATAAATATGTTATGTTAATTGTACATATTTCTACAAATTACAGTTGGTGCATGCAGCAGCAGATGGACATCCACACCTGTTGGCAAGAAAGCTGGAAAAAATATATTTTTCTCCACACTGCAGCTATAATATGTTTCATTTTTATGCTAATTGTTTATTTTTTATCATTTACAGTAGCTGCATCAAGCAGTGGTGAGGCTGTTCATGGCTGGTCGTCTGCTGACTGGGAACCCACGAAAGTCCCACAGGCACGCACCCACACATCCAACCACACGTGTGCACGCGCAAACCCACACACACATACGCACACACACACACACACACACACGCGTACGCACGCACACACACCATTGACAGGCATGTAAAAGGGCTTTCATTACAGTTCTGAGACAATCTCGAAAGCTGGGACATTGCAGAGTGCCCTTAGTACTCTCATTCTGTGTCGGTACACAGTGACAGTACCTTCACACAAACAGGCTCCGATAACCTCCAAAGCCAAAACATTTGCTGGATTGTTGTTTTCTCTCATTCCTTGCACACAGAATATAATCAGTGGAAAAATGCCACCTTTTGACGTGTATGAAAGGGGTTTCTTTTAAATCTCTGAGACTACCTCCAAAACCCCATTTAGTCCTCCCATTCCATTTCAGTACCTTTTACAGAACAGCAAATTGGGGAAAAAGTGGCTTTGGTGGGCAGCATGAAAGGGTCTTCTGTTACACCTCTGACACTGGGGAAATTGTCAGATCGCCTTTGTGCCCCAATTCCATGCGACTTTGAAAATTTTAAATTTGAAAATTACAAAACAATTGCAGCATGGTGGTAATAAAAACGAAAAAGGTAGCTTTGACAGGAACCGTGAAAGGGTCTTCTGTTACAGCTCTGATACCACCTCCAAAACCGTGAAATTTCCGGGTTGCTTTGGTTCCCTCATTCCATGTCGGTACCTGTTACACAGAATGGTGTAGTGGGAAATAGCTGGCTTTGAGGGACAGTGCGAAAGAAGCGTCAGAAACACCTCTCATACCACTTCCACAAGCCAGAAAACTGTTGGTACCTTACACACACAACAGCGGCGTAGTACAAAAATGAATGCCAAAAAGCTGGCTTCAACGGGATCTGTGAAAGGCTCCACTGTTAGTACCTCAAAAGCCAGATTTCCATGTCGCCTTAGGTGGCCCAATCCATGTCAGTAACTTTCACATAGAATTGCAAGACAGAATGCTGTCAGGGAAAAACTGGACTTGATGGCAGTGTGACACTACCACCGAAGTCGGAAATTGCCAGGTCAACTTCAATGTCAGTACCTTTCAATGCAATGTCAGTACCTTTCACACAGTACATCAAAATGGGAAAAAAAGCTAGCTTTAAGAGGTGTGCAAAGTATCTTTCTTCTTAAATAAACATAAAATCTGCCCATATTAAACAAGTGTCTGTAATTATGATATACCCTACAGTTCCCATAATTTGTCATTTCCAGCAAAAACAGCGTTTCTTTTAAAATGAGCAGATAAGTGCTAGGTAAAGGCCTGTAATTACATCCCATGAGAAACCTAATTACAACACAAGCGCAGTCAATGACTTTGTAAACTATATAACGCTTATGCTCCTTTTAACTCCGAAGCGAGTGCTGGAAAGGATGAGAGGATTGTCGAGCGGGTCAGGGGGTGTTTTACCTCCCACGGGGGCGCCCCGGCTGGACGGATCATGTTACGTTTACCAACAAGAGCTTCCACAAAGGAAGTCTCGCGCCCTTGTGGTAACACCCCACAGCACCTGGCCATGCTCACCCACACAGGAAGCCTGAGGTCACTTCCCCCACTTGCAGGGAATGCAGACGCACTCCTGCCGCCAGCCACGAGCCCCCGCACACAACCGAAGAAAAGGTGGAAAAGAATCTGCACTAGAATCAGTGATTCCTGACATAAAATAAAGTCGCCTTGAGCCTAGATTCTTAGGCTTAGTACAAGGCGTAGCAAGGCATGTAATCAAATGGAAGTAGCTGACAAGTAATGATTTTTTTTCATGAACATAACCGCGTTAGGGATACGGATATAGTTAGGAGTTAGGGTTGGGTTTAGGTTTAGGGAAGAGGGTTAGGTTTAGGGGTACGGGACAGGGCTAGAGATAGGGTTGGGGGATAGTTTTAGGAGTTGGGAATAGGGATAAGGTTATGGTTAGGTGGCGTGGTTATGGATAGCGATAGAGTTACGGGTTAGTTGTAGAGTTTAGTGATTAGAGTAACATTAGGGTTAGGGATAGTGAGTGCTTAGTTTTAGCAGTCATGGTTAAATGTTGGGGATAATGTTCAGGGTTATGGATAGTTCTGGGTTTGGTTTAGTGGTCAGCGGTTGAGAAAAAGTTAGGTTAGGGTTAAGGGTTGGGGGACAGAAATAAAGGGTCAGGGATGGGGATAAGGGTTAGGTTTAGACGTTTCGGGGTTACTGATGGGGATAGGGATATAATTGGTATTAGGGGTTAGGGATATAATTGTTATTAGAGGTTACGGTTAGCATGAGGGATAGATTTAGGAATAGAGTTGAGGGTTATGGCTAGGTCTTAGGTTATGGATAGGTTTAGGTTCTGGGGTCAGAAGCAGGAAAAGTCGTTGGGGATGATGGTTAGGTGAATGGGTTATGGCAAATACTGCATCGCGCAGCCTCTTCAATAAACATCCCCCACATTGCCACTAACAGTTGAAGTCTCAACTACAAATGCAAACACACCCACTTGGTCACACTGCTGTAGATCTGCAAGTGTGGATGTAGTTGAAACAGATGTTTTATGTAACATGTACTTCATGGTAGTCATTCATGTCATCTCCTTCGTTGAATATTCAGTTGTGGGAACTCCATTGTTGAATCCACGCCATCCATGATGGCCAACACTAAAGTTTTTCGCCTTATGGAGTCAATAAAGACCAATTTCAACTCCCACTTTATAACCACCTGCAACCACTTGACGGCCTTTTGTCTTTTGAGGGCTGCTTTCAAATGATGCCAACCCATGACCCGGCCGCCTGCCAGCTATTCAGTGTCTGGCTCGCTTCCAGCCACCATGCGGGGCTGACCCTTGGAAAACGCTGAAAGAATATGAGCAGCAGAGGAAGAGGAGACAGAAAAACACATTACAAAGCTTCCAAGATGCTAAAACGGGGACAGAATGACAGGCTTTTGGCAGCAAGGCCGGCAGTCCAGAGTGGTTAAAAAGCACTCAAAGTTCTTAAAATGTGCGCTTTCTTTTCTTCATAACAACAAACAGCAAGCTCACAACACCCAAACTGTTATACGTTATTTCGATGTCATAAGCAGCTAGCACTAATAGCTAGTAGGGGTTGAAATGACTAGTCGACTGGTAGATTATATACAGTAGCGAATACAGACCCTGCAATTGTGTTATTTTATTTTTTATTTATTTAACCTTTATTTAACCAGGCTGCTCTCGTTGACATTAAAGATCTCTTTTTCAAGAGGCCAAGACAAGTTACAGACATACAAGGAAAGACAAAGTACAGTTTATAAAGCTCAACAATTTGGATTCAACCATCAATGAATCATATCATATCAATCAATTGTTCAAGCAGATGAGCTAAAACATCGACATTCTATAGAAACTGCTTCCAATTCTTTCATTATATATTTAAAAACATTTAAGGACACCAGTTCCTTGATCTTTAAGTCATTCTGTAACAGATTCCAGGTTGAGGGTGCAGAGTATCCAAAACCCCTTCTCCCAATGTCTGTCCGAGCTTTTGGAACAGAGAGCATGAAGAGGTCCTGAGAACTGAAGTTGAATTTGAAGTTGTTAGTGTTTTACAAGTTCCGACTCTCTTTGAAGCCATGAAGGTATCTGAATGTGATAGGACAAATGAGTCGGTGGGTGAGGCCAGAGCAACTGAGGACAGGCGGGAAAAATGAGCGCATGATCGAGCTTATTTGGAGGCGAAAGCAGCGCGCAGCAACTTGACAACTGAAAAAGAATATCAATGATGTCATTGATTAATCGTCAACTCTACTATCATCACCTTAGTGTCGTGCGTTGACCACAAAATAAAATCTGGATTTGTTCACCCCCTTCTAGCTAGCCCTTATGTAGTGTTTCACCAACCTTTTTGGTGCCACAGACCGCTTTCACATAAAGGGACAGGACAGACAATGACATCCTATGTGTGTAACTTATGTACAGCCTACTCCGTAATTTTTGGGGGGTCAGCGCTTAACCAAGATAGGACGTTGGAAATCGAAGCAAGGAATTCAGTGGTTTTTAGCAATTTAGCAATGTATTGGATTTTTTTTTTTTTAATTACTGGATTTAAAAAAAAATACAAAAATAAGGTGAAAGCCACTGAAACATTATCTCCAGTTTGAACATTTAATTCAGTGATTGCATTATGCCATATCCCACTTCCTGCCTCAGGATGAAAGTAGTTCAGCCCAAGGGCCTTCTCCTGCACGCCTGCCCGGTAGCTCGTGTCACACTAACGTGTGTCGCGCTATGAGGAGTTTTGTATTGTACGTGCACAAACATTGAGACATAATAGCAGAAAATAAAGAATTATTAAGAAAAAGAAAACACCAAGGCTGAGAAGATGTCCCCTGCACTCTTCACAGGAAGTGTTTTTTTTGTTCCTGATGAGCCAGTGCAAATTTGACTAAGCTCTGACACATTACCAAGCCTTGGCGTGCCTGTGCCTGCGTTTATTGAGCCAAATGTTACCATGAGGAAGGAAACAATAATACCAAGTGGTTGTCGAATGAAAAGCATGTACAGTATCTCCAAATTTCTCCAAGCTTTTTTTCCCTTTTGATCAGAAGTTTTCATATTTTGGATAAAATGGATTAAAAACATTATTTTAATTGTAAAAATGTTTTGTAAAAGTGAAAAACAAAACAAAAAAATTCAAGGATTCAATAATTCAAGGATTTTTATTGTCAATGCTTCATACAGTATATCCAGGACATAATCTTTCACATAATCTTGTAATTTTTCAGGCTGAACATTTTCTGTGATTTTAGAAAACAATAATGGAAAAAAAAACCAACAATCTTTAAGTTGAAAAAAAATATTTTGAGGTTTTTTTTATAACATGGAATGAAAAAATGGGTCTAAAAACTGTTTCAAAATATATAATATAAATATAAAAGGTAACAATATTTAATCCAAAAAAATCTATAAAATATATATATATAAAAAAAGAAAAGGAAATAAGAGAACATGTTTTTATTTTAGCCCCAAAACATCTTTTATTTTTTTTTAAAAATGACATTATTTTTCTTCTCTCAAAAGAGAGGAGGGAGTTTCTTTACCACCCAAAAATATTTTTTAAATAAAAAAAGGGCGGAAAAACATTCATGTTTCAAAGAAAAGGAATGAAGGACTTTATAATGTATTTTGTTTTCTTAAATTAGAAAACGTTCCTGTAGTAATAAGAAATAACGCTCCACGTTTTTTATCTTAACATTCTCAGTATCTTTAATAATGTCTATATGCATATTATTTTTAATAATATTTATAATATTAAATGAATGTATTTTTTTTGTCAAATTAACTCCCGGCATCTTTAGTTTTTTTTCCCCAACCTTCTTTTTTTTTTTTATAAAACAGGAAATAAGTCACAACAGTTGGAGATACAGTACATGATTTCTGCGGGTGTGGAAAAAAAATAAAATAAAATCAATCACAGTCATAGATCGATAACTTTGCAATCATGCCACAACAACTAAAACCAACACAATAAATCATGAGGATAATTACCATAATATTGTGCCTTTAAGGTCACCTCCATTGGGGAAGTCTAGTTTGAATGAAGTTTACTTATTATATGCATGTACTATTAACAATAAGTGTGTTACACGTGAACCACGAAGAAACACAAGTAAAAATCGAACTTTCCTACCAGGTATGAAGCGGGAGCTGACAGCGTGCCGCCCGGGTGTCACGTAGCCGTCAGTCGAGCACTGCGGGGCGGGCTTCGGTGTGGAGGACGCTCCGGTCCGGTATCGCCCGCCGCCTGCTGCTGGTGTTGCAAGAGAAAAAAAAAAAAAAAAAAAAAAAAACTTTCTGCGAGTGTGTGCTGGACAAAAGTTGCCGGCTCCCTTTTTTTTTCTTTTTTTTTCTTTTTACTATTCAGGAAGTGACTCACAAGAGCCCGCCCCCTTCTCCCCTGTCACCCCCCGCCCCCCTTCTTCCTCCTCTTCCTCCTGTGTGAAGCAAATTGTTTGTTTGTTGCGAAATTCTAAATTTTATTGTCATATGCACAGTATAAACACAACGGTAACACTGAGCAGTGGAATTCCTAATTTGCTAGTCTCCCTCCACTTATACAAAGAATATAAAAGACATTCTAGAAGCTAGTTTAGCAAAGACTCAGGCTTTCGACTTCAAGTATTGCAGGTTGATGTGAATTGATGTGTAATTGGTGATGATATGAGAAACTAGAGGTTGGCTGTAAAAGTGTTTGCATGTGTGCAACTGCACACTCACAATTCGTTATTGCATGTATTCATATGTATATTCCATTTGAATTAAATAGCTATATTAGCGGTTTGAAAGGGAAGAGGAAAAAACGGTGAAGCGATTTACGTACAGTGGGAAATAAACTGCTAAAATTATCATTGTGTAGCATTTTCTTAACGTCTGGATAACCTTGATAATAATTTGTTGTGTAATATATATATATATATATATATATATATATATATGTGTTGAATGTGTTGTTGAATTACATACACCTGGTATGCATTTAGCATGCAAAGAAACTGTTAATATTCATTATATGTTGGCAGTTATGAAGGTTATTTTGACGAGTCAAGCTCAAATTCAAGTCTTGTGTATTTTGATATCATCATTTCTTCTCTTTGTACATAAAATACAGTATGTATGAGCAGGATTGTTTCAGACCACTGTTCTTTTTCACTTTTCTTTTATTTACCATGAAAGCGGGCGCTGTGTTTCACTTCTGTCATGACTCAATCAGGCCGGGCCGAGTGTGCTTATGTGTCATCCGTGCGGAAGGAAAGGTACATTACGGCTCATTTGACTCATTACGGTTAAACACAAGAACATGCTGGATGCAGTGGTGTTGACAGATGCCCCACCCCGTTTGATAACATCGTTACAGAGTTAGTCATGATGACATGAAATCATTCTAGGATCCAGCACACCGTACAACATCACTGGCTGCTGTTTGCAGTCAAGTAACAAGTCACCGAGAATGGTTCACTGTTTGTTTTTCAGGCAGGTGCTGCACTTCATCTGCATATTGGTATCGTCAGACACCTTGTGCAGTCACCCAACACTGTGAAAACTAAGCACAAGTGAACACCATATCAGTTCCAAGATCAGGAAAAAATAAAATTTTTATAAACACAAGGAAAATGAGCTCGTCCAGCGTGCTAATAAAAGAGCTAATATACTGTAAGGATCCAACACTTCGGCTCTGTTTCTTCTTTCTGGGGCTTCGGTTTGGTTTGTCTTGAGATTGAGGATTTATGTGTCTGTTATGTCCGTTGCGTCCTGAAGCTCTTCTTCGCTTCATCACTCTGCTTTATTTGCATAACAGTTTGTTGATCGCTTTTACCACACGACTGGAGACTTTAAATTGCTTGAGATTCTCTGCATCATTATCACAATTGTCGTTATATCGGGATTGTCGCACTCCTGGTCAATTTACATCCCCAAATGATTCTTTGTACTTGTGTGGAGAGGTAAACCGATATAGTTTTTTTCAGAGTCTATACCAATTGTTAGTAGTCAAGGAGGCCGATACCGATTTGGAGCTGATGTTCATTTGCTGTAAAAGGGAAAATATTGGCCTCCAAATTTGGAATAATACAACCTTCAACACTAAACTTTGTTTGAAAGTCTTTTAGCATGTTTATGAAACAGCTTTTTAGATTTGCAAAATGTTGTTTTTTTGTTGTTGTTTTTTTTTGTATCTTGGACAATAGACATCTTTGTTTTAAAATTACAACAAACAGCAGCATGTTCAATGAAAACTTAAATAAATAATAACTCCCTAAAGTTTTCTAGAATAAGCAAAGTTTTCCAAAATTTCATCCATCCATTTTCCGTACCGCTTATCCTCACTAGGGATGCGGGCGTGCTGGAGCCTATCCCAGCTATCTTCGGGTGAGAGGCCGGGTGTACGACCTGAACTGGTTGCCAGCCAATCACAGGGCATATACAAACAAACAACCATTCGCACTCACCATTCACACCTACGGGCAATTTAGAGTTTTCAATTGACCATCCATGCATGCTTTTGGGATGTGGGAGGAAACCGGAGTACCCGGTGAAAACCCACACAGCCACGAGGAAAACAAGCAAACTCCACACAGGTGAGGCCTTCTCCAGCTCAGCGTCTCACCTGCCATCTGCCAGTGGATTTACAGCTTTCTGACGGGCAGGACACATCAGGTCAGGCTGGGGGAGGCCACCTCATCCACATGCAGCATCAGCACTGGGGCGCCCCAAGGTTGTGTCCTCTCTCCGCTGCTCTTCTCTCTCTACACGAACGACTGCACCTCAGCGAACCCGACTGTCAAGCTCCTGAAGTTTGCAGATGACACCACTGTCATCGGCCTCATCAAGGACGGTGACGAGTCTGCATATCGACAGGAAGCGGAGCGGCTGGAGCTGTGGTGCGGCCGACACAACCTGGAGCTGAACACGCTCAAGACTGTAGAGATGATCGTGGACTTCAGGAGGCATCCTTTGCCACAGCTGCCCCTCACGTTGTCCAGCTGCCTTGTGTCAACCGTCGAGACCTTCAAGTTCCTGGGAATTACAATCTCTCAGGACCTGAAGTGGGCGAACAACATCAACTCCGTCCTCAAAAAGGCCCAGCAGAGGATGTACTTCCTGCGGCTTCTGAGAAAGCACGGCCTGCCACCGGAGCTGCTGAGACAGTTCTACACAGCGGTCATCGAATCGGTCCTATGTTCTTCCATCACAGTCTGGTTTGGTGCTGCTACAAAAAAGGACAAACTCCGACTGCAACGGACAATCAAAACTGCTGAAAGGATTGTCGGTACCCCCCTACCCACCATTGAGGACTTGCACGCTGCCAGAACTAAGACAAGGGCGTGCAAAATCCTCTCGGACCGTCTGCACCCCGGTCACCAGCTCTTCCAGCTCCTTCCCTCAGGTAGGCGCTACCGATCAACGCAAACTAGAACTAGTAGACATTCCAACAGCTTCTTCCCTCTTGCGATCAACTTCTTAAACACCTAACCTATAATTCCATTACAACAAGCTGGCAATTTTTTGACTTGAGTTCGTTGTCACATTTCTGTGGGGCCAATTATTTATTACTTGTGCACTCACTGTAGTTGTCTCGCCATGCTGCACTATTTGCATATACTGGCCACTCATGCCAGAGTAGCATCTGCTCCATTTGCACACTGATTGAGGAGTATCTGTAACATTTGCACAACCGACATTGTCCCAGATGATCGCACTACTCGTCACTTTAAACCGCATACACTCCTTGAAGTCTCAGCGCCCTTTGCACAATGGTCATTGCACCGGACTATTGCAATATTAGTCGTTCGAACTGCTCTAAGTGCTAGAGGACTCTGCATCTTTTTGCACAATTGTTTTTTGTCAATGTCTTTATGTCCCCAAAGTGTTCTGTAAATTGACTGTTGTTGTACTAGAGCGGCTCCAACTACCGGAGACAAATTCCTTGTGTGTTTTGGACATACTTGGCAAATAAAGATGATTCTGATTCTGATTCTGATTCTGATTCTGAACCCCGGTCCTCAGAACTGTGAGGCAGATGTGGTAAACAGTCGACACCGTGCCACCTAAAAAATGTCAATACAACTAAAATGTTAATCTTTCACTTATATTTGTTTTCAAACAAAAACAAAAAACTGCAGGCAGTTTACTTACAGTATGTGTTCATGTTAATATAATGGCTTGTTTGCTGGCTAGAGTGGTTTCAACTACCAGAGACAAATTCCGTGTGTTTTTATAACATATTTGGCCAATAAGGATGATTGTGATTCTGATTCTTTCCAAATTCTCAGGCTTGCCGCACACCGAGTGACGCAGCTGAAAGCGACTGAACTGGACAACCGTGACAAAAATACAGTCGCTGACATTCAGATTTCACATATCTGGCGAGTGACACTCAAACATACTGTATAACCAACTCGCTGCCATGGAAAAACTGCGACAGCCGATGTTCTGAGGCACCACATACACTGTACAAACAACATGGCGCAAGAAGAATTGGATTGGCCTGGCCACTGTAGCTATATTACAATACAAATAAACTTAATTTTATCCAAAGTACAGATACCTGAAAAAAAAATCTACTTGAGAAGTGGAATAGAGTATTTCTGCTTTGTTACTTCCCACCACTGCTGTGATGTACAAACAAGCATTGCGGCATTCTTTTCTTTGGTTTTGTAGCATTCAGGCGCAAAGGTTTGAGTGTCCATAATTTCTAGTTAGCCGAACACTAATTATTCTATTAACTAAAGATTCACTCCTAAAATATCACATAACATTATTAGCCTTGTCAGACATTTATAAATCAACATCATACCCACACACTATATAGAGTATATTTATAGTCGATCGATGAGGACTGAGGACTACGCTGACATCTTTGAGTCCAAAGATTGTCTGAACTTAATACTTAAACATCAGTCTTTTCAGGCACGGTACATTTAAAATAAACTGTCTCTGTGCCAAACAGCGACATGTTGAAGATGAAGAATAAAGGAAAAGCCAGCCATCATCCGGAGTGGAAAAAGCAATAAAATGCTCTGTCCATTTGTAAGAAGAATATATATCTCCTGGTGAGCCTCAGAGAGCCTTCAGGCATGAAGCTGCTGTGTGAAAACAGGAACTAGTATGCAATCTTGGCCAAGGCTTAGTCTTATTTCTCTTTGGTGGTGGCTCCAGCCTTGGAGGGACTCAAATTGATATTTTAGGAGAATGCAAAACAAGAGAGCTTGAAAAAGATGTCAAGCGCTTCCTCCTTGACCTTCACACTTGAAAGGAGGGGGCACGATTTCTGGATGTTGGTGGTTGGTGTGCAGTCTGCTAGGACCATGAAGCATCAAACCAAAATGCACTTGTTTTTCTTAAAAGGAAAAACAAATAAAATTTCAGAACATTGAGGCTCTTCCTCATTATATTTCAACTTCTTTGGCATATCCTTCCACCTTGATTGTCATAATATTGAAACTTTATTCTCCTAACATGACCTTTTTTTTTCCTTGTAAAAAGTTTTTCTCGTAACATCCATCCATCCATTTTCTGAGCCGCTTCTCCTCACTAGGGTCGCGGGCGTGCTGGAAGCTCTCCCAGCTGTCATCGGGCAGAAGGCACGGTACACCCTGAACTGGTTGCCAGCCAATCGCAGGGCACATACAAACAAACAACCAGTCGCACTCACAGTCACACCTACGGGCAATTTAGAGTCAACAATTAATGCATGTTTTTGGGATGTGGGAGGAAACCGGAGTGCCCGCAGAAAACCCACGCAGGCACGGGGAGAACATGCAAACTCCACACAGGGGCCGGGGATAGAACCCGGGTCCTCAGAACTGTGAGGCTGACGCTCTAACCAGTCGTACACCGTGCTGCCTTACTCGTAACATGATGATTATATTCTTGTACACTTACGTTTTTTTTCCTTCAAAATCACTTTTTTCCTCATAACAATTAGACTTTTATTCTTGTAACTTTACAATTTCATTTAAATTACAAACACCTAGTTTAACCCGCCTCCTCGCAGAGTTAGACCAAGTGCAGCACTGGATTTGCGCTAGTCACTAAAATAGAGCCCAAAGAGTGCATTCTCATTAAAGTATAACTTTCTTTCATTTTCGTACCTTTATAACTTTATTCTCATAACATTCCGACTTTATGTAATAATATGATTTAAATATAATAAAATTTTTTTTTTACTTTAAGTATTAAAATTGTATTCTCATAACATTATGGCTTTGCTTCTCGTAAATTACAACTTTATTCTTGTAACATTACGACATTTCTTCCGTTCTTAATGCTTCAGTTTTGTTACATTGTGACTATTCTCATACGACTTAGAACTTTATTCCCGTTAGCTTGCAATTTTTTCCTCATAAAATTTACTTTTCTTGCAATACTAGTACGTTGCAACTTTTTCTTCATTCAACTTCATTCTTGTAACCTTCTGACCTCAATCTTGCAACTTTACAACTTTATTCACAAAACATTGACTATTGTAATTGTACATCATTCCCATAATATTCTGAATTCATCCTCATAAATTTGACTTTATTGTCACAGTATTACTTTTATCTCGAAACATTACTTTTTTCTTGTAATATTCTGACTTTTGTCTCGTACAATTACGACTTGTAACATTACGACTTCATTGTCATCACACTACGGCTGTTTTTTTTAACTTTATGACTTTTTATATGTAAAATTACAACCTATTTCTCATAACATTATGATGTATTTGTTGTATTCGAACTTTATTCCTCGAATGCACGTTTTTGTTGAAAAAATACAACTTTTATACTCATAACATTCTGACTAGCCTTATAACATTACAACTTATAGTACAATCTTATTCTCCTATATAAAAAAAAAAAAAAAAAAAACATCTTTACAATGTTGCCATAAGTTTGCATTCAGGCTCCAAAAGGCTGTTGTCATGTAAATTAATGACAATTTTTTTGCCGTTTAAGTGGCAATTTTGACATTAACTTTTTAAGATTGAGACTTTATTTATTGCATAGAGTATATGGTGTATTTGGGTTTGGCCTAGTCGATACTGTTCTTAATTTATTTTGTGCTGAAAGTGGTAAATGGAACATCTCATGTATTCCACCAAAAGAACATATTCCCGGCTGTGGATACTACTTGAACGTAATGAACTGTTATGAGCATCATGACCCCAGTCGACTAATGGAGCAGACCGTTAAAAGCAGTAAATCAATAACGCAAAGGTGCGACTTGTAACACCATGTGTCTCTAATGGCCATGAGGTATTTGCTGTTGTACAACAAAACGTCCGTTCTAATGACGCGTCATCAAAACACCAACGTGACTTTTAAATGCCAACTTTTCTCGCACTTGATCCCGATGCCACCCATTGCGTATCCACATCACAGTGCAATACACACTTTCAAAACTCAAGCCGGGAAAATCAGCACTACATATGCACTTAATTGTAGACAATTTCTGCTTTACAAGATTCTGCGGTTTTAGAGGCTCTCTCTCTTGGTGAGAAAATCCCATCCAGGGAATGCGCCTACCGGAGCGGCCGGCAACCAGCGGGCATCGAACCAGTGGCTGGCAAAGGCCAACGAGCTGTGGAACAAGTGTGTGAGTAGGCATTAAATAACCACAATGTAAATATACTCCAAATGTCAGGGTCGCACTATGATTCCGAATCGTATAGTTATGTCATCATTTTTTTTTTTTCCCCATTAGGGCGTACCAGGTTGTGTGAAGGACTTAGTGTATTTGAATCACTGGTTATTACTCTTCAGGCGAATTAATCGCCTTTCGGGGGAACTCTACATGCCTGTAAACTCACCAATTTTTCCAAGTGTGTATCCTGTTGAAAATGTACTGTATGTATTTTAGGGGTTCCGAAATCACTCGGTAGCAAAGCAAAGCAAATTTATTTATATAGCACATTTCATACACAAGGTAACTCAATGTGCTTTACATGATTACCAGCATTTTAAAACAAAGAAGAAAAAAACAGCTTATAAACATTTAAAACAAAGACAAAAAAATATATAAATACAATTAAAACAGTGTACAGTGCAAGAAATATAATCTATAAGCGACTCCTAGCGACTCCTGGAAAGTTTTAAATAATCAGCCGGTCGGTGAACACCGGTTTCACCGATCGACACTAAATTGGGTGCACAGCTCTATCATAACAGGATGCATGAAAAAGCCTCAAAGAACCCATGTGTGAAATTGAACAGAAGCCAGCAGCAATTTTGGGCAAATTCCAGGACTCAAACTTTCACGAACTCCAACTAGGGAATTCAACCAAATGAGCCTCAGTGGGAAGCAGGTACATTAGAATACTAGATAGCTTGGCAACCTGCAATTGAAACTCCTTTTTACACCTTTGCCATCTAATTGTAGCAGAGCATGGCCTAAAAGTTTGATGAGCTTTTTAAGGCTTCTCGGAAAGTTTCACATTTTTTTGCCCCCATAACTGGAAAGAAAAATTACCTTTTCAAAACACGTAAAAAAAACATTAAAAACAAGACATTTTTACCCCCTAGAATAAGTGAAAACAAATCTGCCAATGGCAACTACATTTGTAGTATAAATTGACTTAAGATTCTTAAAATAAGATATTGTATCTTAAAACAAGTCTTTTTGTCTTGCTTAAAATTTTGAAACAAAATTCAAAACGGTCTTAGAATAAATACAGTAAGATGTTTTCACGAGAAATAAGATTCACTAGGTAAGATTCTACATTTTTGCAGTGAACACCTGTTTCACCAATCGTCACAAATCTGAGTGGACGTGTCTATTATAATAGGACGCAGTAAAAAGTCTCAAGAACCCATGTCCAAAATTGAGCAGGATGTCAAACATTTCGTGCGAATTGTAGGGCTCAAACTCTGAATAAGTCCTATTAAGAAAATTGTCCAAATGAGCCCCACTTGGAGGTATTCTAGACAAATAGGCAAAGTTAAAAATTGCAAAGATTATTTTTAACTATGTCATTTAATGTCAGCGAACCATGGTGTCAAATTTTGTTTGAAGGATTCTCTGAAAGTTTGGAAAAAAATATTAGCCCCCAACACCTGTTTCAGTGATCAGCATGAAACTGGATGAACATGTATCTATACCTGAAATTGAACAGGAAGTCAGTCATGTTAGTTTGAAGCAGCCATTTTGGATACATTTCTGGGCTCGAACTTCGGCAATCTCCGACTAGGGAATGAGCCCCAAACAGAAGCTGGTATCCTCGACACATAGGTAACACTAAATTGTAAGCATGGCATCAAAGTTCAATCCTTTTGAGGATTCGCCATGAAAAAAGGGGTGCGAGGGTCTGTGCATCGCTGCTCGCAGCTTTCATTCTCGTGTTATTTTCGATGTGAGTTGGTCACTAGCGACGAGCCCTCCTGCTCATACAAGCGAGACATACCAAAGCCCTGAGCTCACACCACACTTGCTCTGATCCAACAAAAAGTCAACACTGATATTTCCTCGGCGTTCACTAAAGAAAACCGAGCGTCTCTGCATTGGCTCCACATGCTCTTTTCCACCATTACGCCAGACATTTTTTTTTCCTATGTGTAAAGCCAGCAGCAGAGTGTTTTAGTGCGCAACTTCTTTTTACACTTGTGTGACTGACCACTGTGTGTGACTGACCACTGAGAAGAATTGTTAAAAATGGCATTACACCTTTGTCACTAGTTATTCTGGCAATTAAGACTGTTTTGTTTTTAATGACTGAATAGTGGGTTTGACTTCTTTTAACGCTACAAAATTTAAAAAGTGACTTAAAACATGTATGCTTAAATCCTTCATAAAAGCTCATTTTGACAGAAAGCGGCAAGACTAAAGCGTCATTTTATGCGTCATCAATTGTTATTAAAGTTAAGGTTTTTCTTAATTACACTGGGTAACTTATTTTTTTTACACTTGCATGACCATTGAGAATGTTAAAAAATTATTTGACATAACTTGATGATTCACATTTCATCTTTCTCATCTGTCAGTTAAGAGCGAGGAATTAATTTTTTTGACGTCTTGATAGTGCGGTTGATAAGATTGAGGCACATCGGCATGGAGATGCAGAAAAGGCATAACAGCCCTGGCCTCACATTCAAGCTACAGTATATTCACTTTACACACTGCAAAATAGAACAGCTTATGTCATGCGCTGCCATCTGGGTCTGCCTAAAAATGCTCGCATTTCAGCCTACAAGAGCCCCACTTCGAACTTGATTCTCTTTTTCTATTTGTTACTTGGTGAGCCTATTGTACTGCTTCACAAGTGTAAGCAAAAAAAGTTGATTCCAGACCATTTCTTGTGTCTTTAAAGTTACTCATTACTCAGTACTTTGCCCACCCCCTGCGTTAAACTGTTGGTATTCGCCCCCCTCTCAACATTTAACATGTAAACTCCTATGACTTCAAGAGCAAGGGCTCTGATTAAAGACATTATAAGTGGGCCTGAAACGTATGCGCGAGGTTTCGGGGGTTATTAGCCGGCAGCGCTGATGACAAACAAAGCATGTGACATCATGTGGAAACACTGATCCCATTCACTGGTCTCATCAACCGCAAACATTCTGCATGCTGGGCAAATTTCACACATGTAACAGACATTCCTCGCGGTTGTAGTGAGATGCCATTTAGGGAGGCTGGGGGGTGACTTTGTTGGGATATCACAGACTTGGGAGACAGGGTGAGATGAGCTCACTGGTGCCATTGCAGCTTCTCTCAAATATATTACACCAAATAGTCCCCCCCATGCCACAAGTCTTATCTCAGAGGATGCTGCATCTTATAAAAATGTCATACATATTTATGTTCCCTGCCTGCTAGGTCATACTCTTTTATTTCCTGTTGTTTATGAGAAACATCAGGGCTCATTCCACTATGAGTGGAATTACTTGAAACATGAGGGGGTGAAGACAGAATAAGAAGTTGTGAGTAGAAAGAGGCCTAACCAAAGTTGGATTCTAAAATCCAAATGTCTCTGGACATTTGAAAGTAATTTTACAATTAATAATTTTTATGAATCATATGAACTTTTATTTATCTTTTTATTGCCAACAAAACGTAACTAAAATGTCAAATATATTGTAAAACGTTGTAAATATAATGACAGTAATGGTTAAATATTGTATTGTTTAATAATCATTTCCAGGCAAACTGATATATTACAAAATTGAAATCATGAAATGTTGGACCTGGTTTTAGTTCTGAATAATACCTTAATCATGCTAGTAGCATTGAGGGTTATTTTGAAGAAAAACCCCAGCTGAAAACTTTAATGGGCCTGCTACTTGTTTCAAATCTGTAAAGCGAAATTTGTAGATTCATAGAATATTGTGGCTTGCCCTGTAGAGCTATTTTAACTTGGGGCCCCAACGAAACATCAATTCTTACAATGAAAAGGTAAGCTTTTTTTTTACAGTTAGATATTTTTTTCTTATATTTAAAGAATACCTTAAAATGTATTTTTAAAGTGAAACATTATAAAAAAATAATATTGATGTTTAATTATTGTATTGTTTACATATTTTTCAAAATGTCTAATATACTTTGCTTATGCCCACGTATCTTCTTCTTTAACCCAAATTTGCCTAAATGCAGTCTTTGAATAGTATTTTTTGTGGTCAATTGACCATTTTATGGTCAATTGTAACCCTTACAATTGAAACCAAAGGTGTTTTTTTTTTTTTTTGCAAGACAAAACTGTGAAACAGGGACCTCTCTCGCCTTTCATGCGCTACTACAGAATTAAACAAGTGACTTTAAACATTTCTATTATACTATAGCGCATAGTTTAGAAAATGTTAAAAAAATATGATTTAGTGCGCTGAAACTCACAATTAACAATCAAATGGTTTTAGGAATGTTTTTTTTTTTTTTAGTGGCGAATCTGTGAACAGGAAATGAGGAAACAGGAAACTGCGTGTGCCAGTTTAAAAGGGAAACAACTTTTGTGGAGGGGCACTCGTGCTCGGCTTTAATAAAGACTCAAATTGAACATTTGAAAGGGTTTGTCTTATTAAAGTAGCTGTTTGGGACACTTCTCAAACATGTCGTCGTTCAGGAAAGCGCTGAAATCCCGACAAAGAAACCACCATGAAAGATCCCAGGTGAACTTTTCGTTCCGGTAGCTTGGGCTAGCGGCTAGCCGACCAAACTAAATCGTGTACACCCTTGACGACTTTCAACATCTTAACCGATTTTTAAAATGTGAGAGACACCATACATGAGCAGGAAAATAAATGCGTTTTGTACTTACTGCTCTGCCAGTGTGTGGTGCAGTGGAGATAATGTTAAAACGCTGTGAATGTGTTAATTTTCGAAGATTAATTGATTTACATGAGACCACCATTAAGACAGATCTTTTAAAGACTGTTCCAGTAATATAATCATCATTTAACTGTGATAAATATTATTTAAAAAGTTATGAATCTGTAAAACCGGTCAGAATACACCAATTTCTCGCCAACTTCTTCATACTAGACTGACAATGGAGCTCAAGATTTTAGATGCCATCTTTATCTGAGTTTCAAACAATCATCACATTCTTAATCCTCATCCTATTTTCAAAAGTATCATAGGAAAGCTTGGTAAGCACAGAAACTGACAATATACACTAATGATAAACGTAAAGTACATTTAAAAAATTATAAGACATTTTGCAAAATAAAGGTCAGGAGCCAAACAGTTTGCACATGGTGGTCTCATTATGTGTGGTTTAATTTGTTATGCAAACATGCATTAGAAAAACAAATTAAGATTCAAGGACAAACAAACACTCCATAAATTAAAATACACAGTATGGAATAAATATAGCACATTTAAGAGTCATTTGCATTGGATAAAATTAATGAAATCAACATTGGAAGTGACATAAAATATGTGCCCTCAATGCAGATTGACAAAACATCACAAGCGACCTGCCCAGCAGCTGTTCCAAAAAATGTCACATTTGGCAGAAGCATAGAAAAATACACAATCCAGATTGTTTTATGGATTTGAAAAATTATTTTACCTGATGAATAGTGGGAACATAGTGAAACATAAGCGCAGCGGTTCCATTGCTACTCAAATTGAGCGATGAAGATTGTAAATCATTGAGTGACACACATACCTATAGTAACGGTTTTTCTTTCATCAGCCTGAATTTAGGAAGCACTTGGGCTTACTGGAGAAGAAGAAAGACTACAAACAACGTGCAAAGTAAGTTAAATGAAGTCGAATAACGTTTCAAGCCAAATAACTCTTCAGGATGTATATTGATTGGTTGTGTTGGTCTGTAACAGTGACTACCATAAGAAGAAAAACACACTCCTCGCTTTTCGCAAGAAGGCTCTGGAGAAGAACCCGGATGAGTTTTACTACAACATGATCAATTCACAGCTGCAGGTAACATCGACCACAAACGTGTTCTTACCCTTTGACGGTTCCCTGAGGTTTAGCTGATGATGTGTGATGTTGACAGGACGGAGTCCACCTGTCCAAAAAGCAGAAAGATGATGAGTCGGAGGTGACGGAGGAGCAGAAGAGAGTGATGACGACACAGGATATTAAATATGTGGAGATGAAGAGGGTGGCAGAAGCGAGGGTAAGTTCCTACATAAAATCAAATGAATGATAAAGTGTGATAACCATGGAGCTGAAAGTGGAACCTAGTATGATGCGGGGAGGCCACTGCTCTTTCCTGAAAACAAATAACAGCAAATCACCAATGTTCGTCTTTTTCATGTTCCATTCCGAAATGATCATTCTCTGTCAACTAATCAACAGATTGCAATGGCTCTAGCCCCTTTATGTACTTGACCGCTATGGTCTAACATGCCCTTGACCCTTGCATATCTTTCATTTTTCAGAAAATTGAGAGGCTGAAAGGAAGTCTCCATCTTCTGGATGCGGTCAGCAAACAGAAAAACAAGCACACCTTTTTTGTGGATTCCAAAAAAGAAGGTAAATATTCACAATCGTGAGCAGGGATGCTCCCATTAAGGGTTGCTAAGGTCCTGCAAGATGAGGACTATTCAGTTTGACCATGGAAGCTAATGAGAGTTGATTGGAAATTTGCAGTAAATATTCATAAACTATCATTTAAACCCAATAATGAACAAAGTGTTTATTTTTGGCAGTTAAAAATCTTAGCCTTAAGACTATTTTTTTTTATATTGGACCTATCGGTGTGATGTAATTTTTTTCCACAGTCATAAGAGGTGATGCAGGCGAACTGCAATCTAATTCAGTGTTGTTTTTTTTACACCAAGGACAACCTGGGAAAAAAATGGCTCTCCATTTACCATAACTGATGACCAACAATACAATACAGGCACCTAATAGGCCTAAATATTTATATATTTAAATAAAGACATTGGTTGTTATCCTAAAGTTGTAATATTACAAGAAAAATCGAAGTAATTTTCCATGAATAAAGTCATATTATGAGGTGGAAAAACCAATTGTATGACAAAGTTATGATATGGGAAAAACAACACCCTAAGGTTTAAAGAAATAGTCAAAATTTAATGAGGAAAAAGATAAAAATGATCAGAGACTAAAGACAGAATACTACAAGAAATATCAAAATATTTTACAAGTGGGAAAAAATCTAACAAAGTTGCTATGCCTCATGAAAAATATTTGTAATTTGACAGTCAAAATATAAGAAAATAATAAAAATTTTTGAGAGTTTTAAGCTAAAACTGTACTGATTCATTTAAAATGTATAGCATCCATCCATTTTCTGTGCCGCTTATCCTCACTAGGGTCGCGGGCGTGCTGGAGCCTATCCCAACTATCTTCGGGCGAAAGGGAGGGTTCACCCTGAACTGGTCGCCAGCCAATCGCAGGGCACATATAAACAAACAACCATTCGCACTCACATTCACATCTAGGGGCAATTTAGTCTTCAATTAGTCTACCATGCACGCTTTTAGTATGTGGGAGGAAACCGGCGTGCCCGGAGAAACCCCACGCAGGCATGGGGAGAACATGCAAACTCCAATGTATAGCATATAAAAGGTAAATAAAAATTGTGCCTAAATAAGTTTAAAAATAAACAGTTCTTACATATTAAATGCAAATGTGTTGAACTTTGTTAACTATAAATGAACTATAATTGGGCAGGGATTAATTTGCAGACCATTAGAGGTACCTTTAGTGGTACTGGCTAAATCATTAAACATAAGATGTTGGACCAAAGTGATACTGGTACCACACTGAGAATTACTGATCTAAATAATGAAACATGAGATGTTAGACCTGAATTTAGTGGAAAATGCTTCCTTAAAACTGAAATTCTTCCAATACTAAATGCTAACAAATAGCTTGCTCACCTATAGCGCGACCGGGAACCCGGTCTCTTGTCTCAATACGAGTAAGATGGCATCTGGAATGTGAGAAAAGACATTTTTCTGGACATTTTTCATCATTCCCTGTAGTCTGGTAATATTTTGATTGGGAATTGATCAAGTGCCACGGTGCACAACTGGTTAGCACATCTGCCTCGCAGTTCTGAGGACCCAGGTTAAAATCCAGACTTTACTGTGTGGAGTTTGCATGTCCTCCTTGTGTCTGCGTGGGTTTTCTCCAGGTACTCCTGTTTTCTCCTACATTCATAAAACATGCATGACAGGTTAATTGAAGACTACTAAATTGCCCATAGGTGTGAATGTGGTTGATTGAATTATTGTTTGTCTGTATGTGCCATGCAATTGGCTGGCGACCAGTTCAGCTTCTCGCCCAGATAGGCGCCAGCACACCTGCGACCCAGGTCAGGATAAGCGGTACAGAAAATGGATCAATGGATGGATGGGTGGGAATTGATCAAATTGATCATGCTTATGAGTTGGTATGCTACCAGATATCCACAGTCACCAAATGTCTCAGTGAACGTCGGCATATGTGTATTACAGTACAGTCGTTCGACTTGGCCAACCACCTGAACACCGTCCCCGAACTGCTGGATCGAGTGTACAACAGACCCACAGTGGCCACGCTGATGAACGAGCGCATCCTGGGAGCCGTGGAGCCTCGCAGTCAAAAGGTTTTTCACTCATAAAAAGCTTCCTGTGTTACGACGCCTTCACATTCTCCCACACGGGCGTTGCAGAAGCTGTCCAAGCAACGCAAGCACGAGTACAAGCTTCTTGCCCAAAGGATCGACCGGGAGAGGAAACTGTTTGTCATCAGCCAGAAGCTTCAGACGCGCAAGGACCTCCAGGTGAGGACTCGTAGCATCTAATGTCCCCATTATCAGCTTCACACTGTTTATCTATTGCGGCTACGCTATATCGCAGATTATTTATTTATTTCTTTGTTTATTTATTTATTTATTGGGGGATGGGGGGTGGAATGTATCTGTTTGTCTGTCAAGGAAATCTGTAGTTTATAACAAAAAAAATTTTCTCCGAGAGCCACGTACAGAAAAACGGAAGGATGCTTGTGTCACTTTAACGGTCCCATATTTTGGCTATTTAGACCTCCTAGAGTGACTTTCGAACATGGGGTTAGTGTAAAAGTGTCAATTTCATTTTAAAAAACACCTTGGTTTTGTCATACTGGAGTCCAGAAAAAGCCCTGACAGCTACTTCCGTTTGACACAGTTTTGTATCCGCTTCGTCCATATTTGGCTCAGACTGCCCCCTTTTCTCTGATTGGTTGTCTCCATGTAGAACAGCCAACCCTCACTACTTGCGAGAGCAAGGAGAGGCGGGGGCGGATCAGACTGACTAATGAATTGGAAAAAAAAAATGCATGGAATCGGAAACTTTACTTAAAACGAGTATTTCTGAAACTATGAATTTCAGGAGTGACCAAAGTTGGATTTACATTACGTACTTCAAGTGATACAATTCCAATATTTTTTCCTCTCAAGTGGCACAATTCAAGATGTCAGCGATAACAGCAAAAAAACAAAACAACAACCTGGTATTGGCTATATTCAGAACGGAATTAGGCCTCTTCAAAATGTGGATTAAAAATAACTCGTCTCAACGCCTAGTTGATGTTTACAGTTAAACTAAACATAAAACAACACTATTTAACCAAGCCACATAACTGCCTTACGGAAGTCTGTTAGCTTAATGCTAACGCAAAATGCATAACGATCATTAACGTATCCCCCGCCATAAACGGGGGTTCACTGTCATTGTAAAATGAATGTTTGCATGTTTCCCACAGGATAAAAGCAAGAAAATCAAAGTTAAGAAGGAGACGCCAAATGCTCCGGCCATCTACAAGTTCGAGACTAAGAGGAAGCGCTGAGTCGCCACTCAGTTGACGAATCGAGTCACCACAAAGTTGACCAATCATGGACATTATCCTTCAAAAAATGTCACAACACATTTTGTACATACATATTTGTTCCCAATTAAATATTAAACATTATAATGACTCAATTGTGATTGGTTTGTCAGAATTAGGAATTGAAAATGGGAACCCCTGGCAATGTAGCTGTAGGTTGTCTTTTGTAGCGATAGATGGCGACATTGGGCTTTGTGACAATTGGGTCATGTCGCCCAAAATGAATGCTGATTGGACACAATATTAGGTAGGCATTCTCAATCATGAGATGGAAAAGCCACAGAACAAAAGTTAACCTAAATATTAGCAACCGCTTTCAGTATTATGAGATACAGTTGTACACCACTGTAATAATAAGTATGTTATTTTAAAAAAAAGACCATTATCTTTTAAAGGCAGATTTAGTGATATAACTCTTCCATTGATCTCATTAGTTTAGAGTGCTGCTGTACTGGAACCATGTCCACAATTATTACATTTTTGACAGATGTAATAGGATTTATTCATCATGATGAGCCGTACTAACATTGTGCGTGTGTGTCCACCTGCTGTACAGCTTTTATACAGTCCGAGGGTGAGCTCAAGTCCAACAGCATATCACGAGGATCGAGGTGTGATTGATCGCCGCGGTGGCAGCGGCTTCATAAATGCGGCCGATCCATCAAAGTCTCCCGGGAACCCCTGTAAGGGAAAGGAGAGAGAGAGAGTGAGGCAGAAATGTCAGCAGAGAGAGAGAGAGAGAGAGAGAGAGAGAGAGAGGAAGCAGAGGCCTCGGTCCAAACATTGATGATCAGACTAAAGGTGAGTTTATGATGGGACAGAGAAGGGAAAGAGTGATGTTGGGTATCTACAAAGACTTTAGACTGAAGAAAAAGCCTGGCATCTCTCCTACTTTATTAAATTTTACTTACAAAATCATCAAAAGAAAGAATTGAGCCGTGCTGTACCATTTTTCAGACACCGTCCATCCTTTAAGCCAGAATAAATGTTGCAAAAGAAAGCCAAAAAAGAAGCAAAACACCTGCGTTCAGCTCTTCATATTCTCAGAGGTACATGACTCTCACGTGATATGTTGGTGTCTCGCGTAACATATATGGCATTGGTTCATTTTTTGGAATAAATGTCACCAATGAAAAGCCAAACGTGCAAGTGAATCCCTTGAGGTGCTTGAGCGGTCAATATAAATTCTCATTCAATATGGTGGTGCCTTGCATGATGTCGTGCCAGGTAAAGCCAAAGGAAAATATAAACAAGCAAGTCCATCTTTTGGAATAAGTGTTGGGGGGGGCTAAACACACATGCAAGTCTGTGTTTTGGAATGAGTGTTGCTAAAAAAATAATTAAAAAATGCTACAAAAAGACAGAAAAAAACTAAACAGTCAAGTCTTTTTTGAATGCGTTACAAAAAGAGCCATGAAAAGCCAGAGATGAAGCTTAACACATGAATAATAAATCACAGCAAAGCCAAACAAAAATCTTAAAGCACAAGTCCAGCTCTTGAAATGAGTATTGCCCCCCATAAAATATATAAAAATATATATGAAAAGCTTTAAGGTAAACGTGTCAAGTATCACCCAAAAACAATTTTAAATGACAAAGCTAAACAAGTACATCTCTTGGATTGTTTTGCAGGGGGGGGGAAAAGCAAGGAAAAGCTAAATATGCAAGTCCATCTTTTGGAATAAGTGTCACAAAAAGGCTGTTTTCATAGATTTTCCTTTAAACATAACTAAACAAAGAACAGCCTTCTATTGTATCCTACTTAACCAAGCTTCCCTCTCAAAAAGCGACTATTTACTGGGGTCAGTGTCACTGACCCCCCTCCTTCAAGTCGCCCGTCTACTTTAAGCCCCCCCCTCCAAAATGTCAAAATGTTTAAAACTTTGTTAGCAAAAATTCGAAGTTATTAACCTTATGAATGGTGACAATGGAAACACTGGAGGAATGCTTGTTTATATCTTTAAAATCAGAAGGTCACCCACTGCCACCATTGCTTCCCAGCGTAAGAGTCCCATGGCTTGATGATGGTGGTAGTGGTGTGGGGGGCAATGCACAACAATGAAAGGACAGCCTGAGCAGGAACAGTAGCGTGTCTGTGCTGGGAGAGATAGCGGGGGTCCGGAACTGCGCACACAGTGTTTTGACCTCCACCCCCTCGGCTTATGGAGGCCAGGCCCGAGGGTCTCGATGCACGCACGCTCTCTCAGAGTAGTGACGTGAAGAAAAGGTGTGGACGTCATTCACACTGGAGACATGTTGCATTCTAGTTCTATGGTCCTGACAACATAAATCATTTGCAATTCATTAGAAAAGTTCACAATTTAAATATAAATTATCTAGCTTAGTGGTTCACAAAGTTTTACACCAAATACCACCCCCACAAAATACTTGGCTCTCCAACTACCACGAACATGACCAACATTAAAATACAGTAGCATAGTAGGCCTAAGTGTTCATAAAAACAGCGACTTACGGTTTTATTTCTAAAAACAGATATAATGTCAGAGGCCACTGTAACATGCGTTTAAACATTAAAGGGGAATGAAACACAAAAACAATTTGGGTAAGAATATGCTGTACAGTGGGTATGGAAAGTTTTCAGACCCCCTTAAAATGTTCACTCTGTTATTTTGCAGCCATTTGTTAAAATCATTTAAGTTCATTTTTATGTACACACAGCACCCCATATTGACGGGGGGAAAAACGGAATTGTTGAAATTTTTGTAGATTTATATATATATATATAAAAAAAAAAAATGAAATATCACACAGCTATAAGTATTCAGACCGTTTGCTCTGACTCATATATTTAACTCGGGTGCTGTCCATTTCTTCTGATCATCCTTAAAATGGTTCTATACCTTCATTAGAGTCCAGCTGTGTTTGATTATACTGATTGGACTTGATTAGGAAAGCCACACACCTGTCTTTATAAGACCTTACAGCTCACAGTGCATGTCAGAGCAAATGAGAATCATGAGGTCAAAGGAACTGCATGAAGAGCTCAGAGACAGAATTGTGGCAAGGCACAGATCTGGCCAAGGTCACACAAAAATATTCTGCTGCACTTAAAGTTCCTAAGAGCACAGTGGCCTCCATAATCCTGAAATGGAAGACATTTAGGACAATCAGAACCCTTCCTAGAGCTGGCTGTCTGGCCAAACCGAGCAATTGGGGGAGAAGAGCCTGAGTGAGAGAGGTAAAGAAGAACCCAAAGATCACTGTGGCTGAGCTCCAGAGATGCAGGCGGAAGATGGGAGAAAGATCTAGAAAGTAAACTATCACTGCAGCCCTCCACCAGTCAAGGGCTTTATGGCAGAGTGGCCCGACGGAAGCCTCTCCTCAGTGCAAGACACATGAAAGCCTGCATGGAGTTTGCTAAAAAAACAAACACCTGAAGGACTCCAAGATGGTGAGAAATACGATTCACTGGTCTGATGAGACCAAGATAGAAATTGTTGGCCTTAATTCTAAGTGACGTGTGGAGAAAACCAGGCACTGTTCATCACCTGTACAATACAGTCCCAACAGTGAAGCATGGTGGTTGCAGCATCATGCTGTGGGTGTGTTTTTCAGCTGCAGGGACAGGGAGACTGCTTGCAATCGAAGAAAAGATGAATGCGGCCAAGTACAGGGATATCCTGGACAAAAACCTTCTCCAGAGTGCTCAGAACCTCAGACTGGGCCAAAGGTTCACCTTCCAACAAGACAATGACCCTAAGCACACAGCTAAAATAAAGAAGGAGTGGCTTCAGAACAACTCCGTGACTGTTTTTGAATGGCCCAGCCAGAGCCCTGACTTAAACCCAATTGAGCATCTCTGGAAAGACCTGAAAATGGCTGCCCATCAATGTTCATCATCCAACCTGACAGAACTGGAGAGGATCTGCAAGGAGGAATGGCAGAGGAGCCCCAAATCCAGGTGTGAAAAACTTTTTGCATCATTCCCAAAAAGACTCATGGCAAAAATCTCATTTTATGTTGCCACTTTTGTCTCCTTTTTTTTTTTTTTTACCAGCTCGCACAATCTACGAATCGATCCTCCACTTAATAGAGTACATTGGCCCCACGCTATATCCCGGTACCCTTTTTTGAGGGTTCAGTGCATTACAGATTTTTTTTATTGTACAATTACTTATATCATGGAATTTTGCTGTTGTTGTTTTTCCCATACAGACTGTTACTGCTGTTTAACAGCAATCAGTGTGAGCCAGAGTGCTTTAAAGACAAAGAATGTCCTAATTTAATAAAAGAAGCTTAAGTGCAATGTGCCTATTGCAGAATCAAGGTGACTTAATTAAGTTACTCCACTGCACGTCTCCGGTGACGTAAACATTGTTAGCTAATTATATATAGTCTACCACCGATTGTTAGAAGTCATTCTAACAATCGGTGGCAAGACAAGAGCGTGCAAAATCCTCCCGGACCTCCACATCCCGGTCACCGGCTCTTCCAGCTCCTTCCCTCAGGTAAGCGCTACCGATCAATGCAAACTAGAACTAGCAGACATTCCAACAGCTTCTTCCCTTTTGCAATCAACTTCTTAAACAGCTAACCTACAATTCCATTGCAACATGCTGCCAATCTTTTTGTCTTGAGTTTGTTGTCACATTTTTGTCGGGCCAATTATATATTACTTGTGCACTCACTGTAGTACTCTCGTCACGCTGCACTATTTGAATATCTTTTGTTGACCAATACTGGCCACTCATGCCAGAGTAGCATCTGCCCCACTTGCACACTGACTGAGGAGTATCTGCAACATTTGCACAATCAACATTGTCCCAGATTATCGCACTACTAGTCACTTTAAACGGCATGTATTCCATGAAGTCTCGGCGCTCTTTGCACAATTGTCACTGCACCGGACTATTGCTATATTCGTCATTCAAACTGCTCTAAGTGCTAGAGGACTCTGCATCTTTTTGAATTTGTACCGGCATTACCAGATAACTCTCAACCCTTTATTGCGCAACCCTTTATTGCTCAGTGACTGTTTTTGTCAATGTCTTTATGTCTCAAAAGTGTTATCTGTCAATTGACTGTCTGTTGTCATACTAGAGCGGCTCCAACTATTAATTTTATTTCCATTTTGAACACCGCTTATCCTGATTAGGGTCGCGGGGCGCTGGAGCCTATCCCAGCTGACTACGGGCGAAAGGCGGACTATACCCTGAACTGGTTGCCAGTCAGTCGCAGGGCACATATAGACACGGACAACCATTCGCAGTCACATTCACACCGTCACTGAGTGGGAACTGAACCCACGCTGCCCGCACCAAAGTCAGGCGAGTGTACCACTACACCAACCGGCTCCAACTACTGGAGACAAATTCCTTGTGTGTTTTTTGGACATGCTTGACAAATAAAGATGATTCTGATTCTGGTAACAGGTGGTTTGGCCGGCACGGTGACCGACTGGTTAGCACATCTGCCTCACAGTTCTGGGGACCGGGGTTCAAATCTCAGCCCCGCCTGTGTGGAGTTTGCATGTTCTCGCCGTGCCTGGGTGGGTTTTCTCCGGGCAGTCCGGTTTCCTCCTACATCCCAAAAACCTGCGTGGTAGGTTGTTTGGAGACTCTAAATTGCCCGTAGGCATGACTGTGAGTGCGAATGGTTGTTTGTTTCTTTGTGCCCTGCGATTGGCTGGTGACCGGTTCAGGGTGTACCCCGCCTCCCTGCCCGAAGATGGCTGGGATAGGCTCCAGCATATAATATAATATATATATATATATATATTATATTATATATAGAATTAATAATATTTAATTATATATCTTTTTTCGGGAACGTGTATGTGTGTCTGTGTGTGTATAGCGGGACGTCTGGCGAGGTCGGGGATCACCAAACCTTCCTTTAAAAAAATAAAATAATAAAAACTGGTTGCTAATGAGCCCTGGCTGGTGACAAGTGCGCCAATTGATTAAATTTGCATGGGAGCCTAAATCGTGACGGGGGCCCGCAGTACTCCCCCCGCCCTGAGGTGCACACACACGCATGCAGCACCCCGTGACTTGCCCCTGCACCTCCGCATCAGGGGGCAACTCTTTGCAGGAGTGTGGAAACTTTACGTGTGTGTGCGTGTGTCTGTGTGTTGGCAGGGCGTGGAGCGCCACTATTACTTTCAGGCCATCATTCAGGGAGATGCCAGGCGTGTGCCTTTGGGAGGTTTCATTAGGTTTTAACTAGCGGATGTATCGTTGTCTCGCAGCCGCCTCATGTCATTGTCTCCCTCTGATTGCGCGTGTGTGTGTGTTTTTGTGTTGTGTGTATGCCTGCAACACCATGTGATGAGGCACTGTGTGTGTATAAATAATCCTTACAATGTAAAATAGACTATAGGACAATGTTTTCTAATTTTAATAGTAAGTTCTGAGCCAACAGGTTACGATGGTAAACACTGACAGTAAATAAAATGGAGAAAAAAGTGTATTATACTAATACAGCTCTAGAATAATGAAAACAAGTTTTTCTCAGATTTTGCTGATTCAGTCATTCATTCGTTTTTGTTTTATTCTATAAACAACATAACTCCCAAATTCTCAAATATTGTCATTTCGAGCATGTTTTTCTTTTCTTTTTTTTTTTTTTTTTTTTTTTTTTTTTTTTTTTTTTTTCAGAATATGAAAAAAGTATGCCGGCTGACTGTTATGACTGGTAAGCACATCTACCTCACAGTTCTGGGGACCGGGGTTCAAATCCCGGCCCCGCCTGTGTGGACTTTGCATGTTCTCCCCATGCCTGGGTGGGTTTTCTCCGGGCATCTCTGGTTTCCTCCCACATGAAAAAAAACCTGCGTGGTAGGTTGATTGGAGACTCTAAATTGCCCGTAGGTGTGAATGCGTATGGTTGTTTCTTTCTGTGTGCCCTGCGATTGGCTGCCGACTGGTTCAGGGTGTACCCCGCCCGGAGATAGCTGGGAGAGGCTCCAGCAGCCCGCAACCCTAGTGAGGATAAGCGGTAAAGAAAATTAATGGATGGATGGATGTATTCAAGTCATTTTATGGTACTTTTGGAGTCATTTTTATAATTTCCTTTCATGTATGTCCCTGTTCCTGCCTCCTCTCCCAGTCCTTTCTTAGCCTTGTGGGGCAGCTGGGCCCACAGCCCCACGTTGTCTCAGAAACAGCATAGCCAGCGTGACTGGGGTTTGTGTGTGTGTTTTCATTTTAAAACATTTGTCAAATTTGGCTTTGGGGCCGGCTGCATGGTGACCGACTGGTTGTTTGTTTTTATGCCCCCTGCGATTGGCTGGCAACCGGTTCAGGGTGTACCCCGCCTCCTGCCCGATGATAGCTTGTTTAGGCTCCAGCACTCCCGCGACCCTTGTGAGGATAAGTGGCTCAGAAAATGGATGGATGGGCTTTGGGGCCAATTCTACCTAGCAACAAGTAACACAGCCAAGAAAAATGATCCAATTTTAAATTTCCATGTGTAATTTGAATGTTTTATCGTGAATGGTAGACTACTGTCTGTGGGGTTAAGACGATGGATTTTGTGTTTTGTCTTTAATGATAACGTGTGCACGTGTGCTTCATATGTGCACAGCAAAGGTGTATTTCTTTTGAGTGTGTGTTTGACTAGATGTGTGGTGGTGAGGAGTGGGACTTTCAGTACAGTGCTTGCTTGGTTGTCCCGGGTGATTGCAGTAATCATACAAGGGAGGGAGGGAGGGGTGTTAATCAGGGTTTGTTCGTCAGTGGCCTGATGAGGGCCGCTGATTGTAATGTGATGCTGACGACAGCGGAGACAAACTGCTAAGAGAATCATTAGTGTGCTGGTGTACTCTTTTTTTTATTTTCTTTTTTAATTTTTATTTTATTTTCTTAAATGTTGCCGGGCCTCATTGGGAACACCACTACGAGAGTATGTAAACAAACAAGCGCTTGTCCATGCTATGTGCATGTTTTCATCCCTGTGGACATGGTGAAGCGGGCTGATATACTGTAACACTATGTAGATGTGGTTGCCACCCCTATTAAACCACAAAAGGCGCAGGGTGTGCGGGTGGAAAAAAAAAAAGGTAGGAGGAGGAGAAAAATGTGTCCCATGGTTATCGTCTCATCTTAAGAGGGTTGCACCCCTTTTTTTTTTTTTGCAAAGGAGGGAGGGAGAACATTCTGGCTGGCTCATCAGCCAAGTCCCTACAAGGGCTGATACAAATTAATTAACCTAATTAGACGCTGTGATTGCGGGTGTGATTATAGGGGCTGGAAGCGGAGGGAGGGATGGGGCTCGGTTTGGGGGCGTGCGGGGGGGGGGGGTTGCGCTGGCAGCCAGGACCAGGGCCGTGATGGTGATGAGCCGTGAGGTGTGGGAGACGAGCCAAGATGCTGTGCATGGCTAATGAGGAGCACGAGCTCGCAGAAAACAGTGCCTCCCTCCTCTAGTTCTCTCTTGCACTCCCTCTCTCCCATTCACGTTCCCCACATTCTGTTTATTCCCATTTCTTTTTTTCTCTTTCATTATCACATTTAATATTTCCTTTCAATTCTGTCCTTGAACCAATTGTTTTATCACATTTGGCATTTGCGCTATACTGCTATACAGTATACGTAATGCAGCATTCAACTCATCATGAATCAGTACTTACCTTATTTTATTGCCTTGGTTCAGTTCATATTGATTACGAGGGCAACAAAATGCTTGCAAAACTGCTTAGATTTTGTCGAAACAGAAAGAGATGTAATGACATCTATAATGAAACCTACAAAACCTTCAAACTGCTATTGCAGTAAATTCTACAATAAATGAATGATTCTCAAATAAACCAAATAATGTATACAATAAAATAAAATTCTCATATGCGGTTTTAAACCTTTCCGCTTCAGAAAAATGCAACATTGTATGCATAATTTCATTGTAGGCAAGTGCAACATTAATAGTTTGACTGCTTTTTGCGAAAGTACATCAATAGTTTGTCTTCATTTTCAGAAAGTGCAATATCCATAGTTTGTCTTCACTTTTGGGAAGTGCAACATCAATCGATTGTCTTCTTTTTAGGAAAGTGAAACATGAATAGTGTGTCTTCTTTTAGGAAAATGCATCATCAATCGTTTGTGTTTCAGTGGAACATCAATATTTTGTCCTCATTTAAAAAAAAAATGACAACATTAATAGTGAGTCTTCTTTTAGTAATTGCAACATATAGTTTGTCTTCCTTTTTGGGAAGTGCAACATCAGCTGTTTGCCTTCTTTTCAGGAAAATCCAACATCAAAAGTTTGCCTTCCATGTCGGGAAGCACAGCATCAATTGTTTGTCTTCTTTTTAGGAAAATGTCATGTTAATCATTTTATTCTTTATAGGTAAGTGCAAAATCTAGATTGTCTTCAACTTTGTTCCTGTGTTGCACTGATTTGCTTTCAAATGATGTATTGCACAAGTATGACAGTTAGGGATGTCAAAACAACATCTGGGCCACATTCATTAATTTTACATTTAGCAATTTTTCTTTTTTTAAGTGTTATTTAACAATTATTAACTTATTTTTACACATGGATCACAGTTAGAAATGCTAAATGTTACTTAAACCATTGGCTGATGTGTTAAAGGTTTTATGTCATCTGGGACAAATTAATTAACGTTACAGTGTTTTTCATAGAGATGTCATTGTTTTTTCAACTTGGAACTCAACCAGTGTCCACTGTGGAACGTTCTATTGTGTTAAACTTTGCGGGACATTCAAACTCTAACATTTCAGTTAGTAGTGCTAACATGTAGCCACTTAGCATCGTGACAGAACACAGATATAGACAAAAATCTGTTTTATTTTAAAATTTTCAATTCACTTCACACACAGATTATTCTCACATCATACACACATAACCACGTAGTATAAACACTCGCATTCTAGAGGAGAAATATTTAAATCTTCATCTCTTTATTGGAAACACAACAAAGACATCCTTCGGGCCTGGGCCAAATGCGCATTTTTTTTTTCTTGCCAGCATCAGCAACTCTGCCGCTCCTAATGAGTTTGAGGAGCGACTCGAAGGGCTGTGCTATTGGTAAATAAAACAAAGTCAAAGAGGGAGAGAAAAGTTGCTCAGAAGTGCACTTTGAGGCGGCGTCTCCCCCTCGTGTACGGCGTCACCCCACCAATAGGATGCTGCCATTACATATCCAAGACACCCCCTCTCTTCCCCCTTAATCACAATCAGCATCCGTAACAGGGATGTGATCGAGAAGTCCCCCAATGCATTCTGCATTGGAAACAGCAAAATAATGGATACATTACATTTCATACAGCCCCTTTCTATGACAAATCCTTGAAATGTTCCTCGAACTGATACTCATTAGTTTTGGGATACCTGCTTCTGATCAGGGCTCATTTGGGGTGAATTCCCTTGTAGCAGTTTGGCGCTCAAAAGGGCTGATTCAAACCAACATGGTCGCCTGCCTGTTCATTTCCAGGCATGGGCCCTTGAGATGCTTTCGTTCATCCTGTTATGAAAGACGCATCCACCCAATTTTGTGTCGATCGATAAAACAGGTGTCTGGGGATAATTGTTTTTAACTTCCCCAGGGTGCTAATGAGTGAGTTTTGTTGGGGTGGGTTTGGGACCCTAAAATAGATACATTTTCACGAGGACATTGTTGCTGGTACACACAGACAATGTAGCCAAACATTTTTTCTTCCATTATTTTCAGAAGCTAATGCTAGTAACACTGTTAGCTAATGCTAATCCGTGTTAACACTGCAGCTCTGCTTATCTTTTACCTTTGACATGACAGGACTTTGGCCACTGGGTCAAAGTGGTTCTCTGGCTCTGGAACCTTTGCAAATCTAGCTGCCAAGACATTGGTGGAGAAACTCTGTGTTGGGGTAATTATTACTGCATGTTAATTAGCCTCACTGTTTCTTAACAGTGGGCCGGAAATGAAAACAGATCTCGCACATCAGAGGCTGACACAGGAGTGGATTTTGACTCCCACTCCCAGAGAAATAATCCTCTTCCCTCCCAATGCCAAGTGAGTATTTATAAAAAATAAAATAAAATAAAAAAACCCGCTCCCACAAGAGAAAATCCATTAATTTTTGTGAAAATAAAATAAATATAACTGCATCATGGTTTCCACTTTGGGTGACATTTTTTTTCATAGGTCCGGCTCCCGTCCACTCTGGGTCTCAGTCGGTTTCAGTCTCGTTCCTGCCCAATCACGTGTTTATTAGTGAAATTTACTCCCATCCTGTGGAAATCCCATGGAACCCTGGGAATCCTGAAAAAATATCAGCTCCAAGATCACATAAGACATTTTCAGAAGTAAGCAGATAATTAAACATTCACTTGGTTATTCAATTTCACACTTGATGGGTGGGCAGGTACTCCAGATACCCTATTTGTATACAAACATTAAATTTTACATATGCATCCCCTTTAAATGTTAATGTTAGACCACATTAGACTGTGCATGTGTACCTAATGTTGAGGCCAAAGCAATTAGTCATCCCCTTTGAGAAGTCTTTGTCTCTCGACTCCGGTTATCTCGCCACAATAATAAGCGCGGGGCCTGTCAGAGCAGAAAACGGTAAATACTTAAAGCCACTTAAGGATTCTTCCCTCATTTTTTCAGTTACACTTTAATTAACACGGCAGATATCCTTGCAATGCTCCGATGCTATCAGGAGGTGAGGGGGTAGGACAATTCTGGGATGGGGGTCTCTGACCAGTTTTTAGTGCGAGAATGCTCGCACGCTCTCAGTGGAAGTGTTGTTTGTGCGCTCTCGAGCTAAACAGCTGTAGCGCACGACGCGATCAGATATTTATAAGCGGCTCATGAATATGGATTGGTGGCGAGATGGGACTGATGTTTGTCCTCTAAGAACGGATGAAAGGGGAACGCGCTCCCTTTTCCCAGGCCGGGGGAACGAGAATGCTGGTCGGGATTGCCAGCAAGACTGGGGAAAAACGGGGCGCAGGGTTCAAGATGGTGCGGGACAAATGGCAGGATTTAATGACGTGCGATTTGCGTTGCATTTCCCCAGGTGGATGTTGAGATTAAAACCTTGTAAGTGGAGTGTTGGGCTGTCGTCACAAGAACTACGACTGCTATCTTGATACCTGCCTACCTCACTCCCCATTCCTTTTATAACTGTAGGGTAGGATTGCTGCTGGCAATGTTTTCATCACATTCATGAGGACCACAGTGGATAACAGAATGCGACAAGTACTGTCCGTCATGTTTTATTGTCATGTAGACTATAGAGCTTCAATACCAAACCAGGACAGCCTACAAAACCAAACTACTACTGTGACTGGTTTCCAGTGAACTGATGGACCGCTGAAGCTTGCTGGGTCCACCGGTGTCGTATTTAGCCTTTTTGTCCCTTGAGACCAATCGTAGTTATAGTATGGTAACCTGTACCTGACAACTGTTTCCCATAACGCTGAATATTCAAACAATAAATAGCGTTAACTGTCAATGCTCCGTTTCAGATTGGGTTTTTTCAGCTCTCTGCCGGTGTGTACATAAATGGTAAGCCTACCGAATGGAAGTACACCATATTGGTGGAAATGAGGCTCCAGAGAAAGACAACCCTTCGCATTCACAGGCAATTTAGAATCAGTGAACTGATGTTTTTGGACTGGGAGGGGAATCCAGAGTACCTATACAGAACCCACAAAAGCAAAACCTGGAACCATCTTTCTGTGTGGCAACAGCGCTAAACACTCATCCAGCGCACTGCCTTAACAACAGCCTTTCAAGACAAATCTCTTTCATTGTCACAGTGAATTGCAAAGGTCCTTGTGCATAATAATCTTGCCAATGTTTGGTCATGAATGAACATCACAGGCCTAAGTGACCAACGTAGAGGTCAACGCACCGAGTGACGGTAGCTGAACTGCGATGAACCTCTCTGTGCTCATCACGGAGTCATCTATCAGCGCTAATATGCAAGCACTAAGCAACCTGTACATGCATTAGACCTCCCCTATTACCATAATGGGCTGCTTTTTAATATGGCTAATCGGCTGGCACGACCTTGCCCGTTCGCTCTGCAGGTAAAAGGACCCAGACGATGTGGAATGGACATATTCAGAGGCTAACGGACCATTAGGGACTTTCATCAGTTCCGGGCCCCTGTTGTAGTTACGCATCATAAAAGGGAAGAAGAGATGGGCAAATGGGGGGATGACAAACAAATGAGAGAATTACAATAATTGTATGCAGAAATGGAGGATTCAAATGTTGGCGAACTCAATAAGTCAGCGTGGGAGCTCTGTGGTACTGGGTGGGCGGGATGGTTGGTGGGATGGTTGAGAGGGGGAGAGAAGGGGGCAGAATTTGAAAAATTTGCCTCCGCAAAACTGTAGTGGTTAACATTTTGCTTTTTTTCCGAGCCTTTGTAATTGTGGACAAATGATCCCAGGAGTGGGACAATAATGTTTTTATGGGACTCCAAATGTTGAGCTCAACAGGGTCATCGTGGGAGTGTAATGGCCAACACGTGGCCGAGCTTGAACTCCACCCGGCCTCGTCGTTGATCCGGGGCGGGGGACTAGGGGGAATGGGAAGAAAGCGAGGACATGCCCCTATGGGTCATGCCAACAAGTGTTCGCTTTGTTCTCATGGGAGACAACAGCCACTCAGAACACCAAGTACCTTAGTGGCTAAACAACAGCCAGACTGGATCTTGTAAATTGGAGGGATAATATTTCCCTGTTGCTGATCCGTGCCGTGGTTGCCCACGTCCTGGCATCCAATGAATAAGGCTTTCCGGCTTGGGGCAAGAAGCCTCCCTTTGTCTCTCTCGGGACATCTTAGACTTGTACTGTCTGTGATGTGGGTCAGAACTGAGAGATTTTAGGATTTAAAAAAACTTCACTGCAAGATCAGTTCTTGCCAAGGGATGGGCCTAGATAGGATTTGGTAAAGTACGCTACATCTGTGAATTTTGGGATTGTGCAAGACCTGGAAGATTTAAAGGAATATCATACCCAAGGGGGGCATTCCTTGTCACCGCTCTACCAGTCACAGTAGTCAACCAGTCTCTCATAATTTTTAGAGTGGCTTACGATGCTTTGTCAGCACAAGAACCCCATTGATGGTGATGTCAGATCCAAGATGTTTTTAAGTATCCTCATTGGCCGCCAGAACTGTCCTTCAAACACATAAAGGTACCTTTAAACACGTACTTCTGAAGACTGTTTTAGGCCCTAATATTGTTTTAAAGAACCAATGACCATCAACCCTGCCTTGTTTGAATAAACCAAATACCAACAACCTTGGATATTGAATGCACTGTTTTGTGCAGACGATTGATAGTCACAGTATACCTTTGATTGCTAATTAAGGGTGTAACATTTCAGCTCAGTACCCTGTGACTGGCTGGCGACCAGTCCATCTCTCCTAAAGTCAGTTGGGATACACTGCTGTGCATCTGCGACCCTAATGAGGACAAGTGCCATATAAAATGGATGGATCGACCATTTGTTGAGTTAAAAAAGTATCACGGTTCGTTCCCTAAATTGGTTTTAAAGTGAGGATTTGTTTCGCATTTAGTACAGTAAAAGAACAGAATGCAAAACCACAGTGCTTTTCGTCTATGTAAACATTTAATTACATTTCAACTGAAACAAATCAAATATTCTCCTAAGAAATTCAAAGCTTTTCAAATAAACAAAATAATGTACACAATAAAATGATAAATATATATTTTAATAATATAACATTAAATCAGGCAAGTGTACAACTGCACATCTACTGACTACACGTGAACATGATAGCCATCTGCTGCTCGTACTGACGGATATATTTCGGGCACACACGCGATCCATCCCCGCTGCCGTCTGTCGCTTGTCAGTGAGCATCAGTCATGTCAATGCATCCGATATGATGCTGGCAGAACTGAGCCTTTGAGGCTCAAACGACAACGTCCGCTTTCGTTCAACTGATGCCTCCGAAGACAAAATACAAAGAGGCAGCCTCATGTCGTCTCCTCTCCTCTCAGTCCAATACAGTTGGACCAATCATGTGCTCGTGTATGTGTGTGAGAACCCGCCATTGGGTGCGAGAGATTAAATGTAATAATCCATCCATCTATTCTCTATACCGCTTATCCTCACGAGGGTCGCGGGTGTGCGAGAGCCTATCCCAGCTGATTTTGGGCAAGAGGCGGGGTACACCTTGAACTGGTCGCCAGCCAATCGCAGGGCACAGCTAGAATAACAATCATTTACAGTCACATTGACACCTACAGACAATTTAGAGTCTCCATTCAACCTACCATGCCTGTTTTCGGAATGTGGGCAAAATCTGGAGTACCAGGAGAAAACCCACAGAGGCAGGGGGAGAACATGCAAACTCCACACAGGAAGGCTGCAGCCCGAATTTGAACCCAAGACCTTTGAACTATCAGGCGGATGTGCTAGCCAGTCGGTCACCATGCCGCTGTGTAATAATCTGTCATAATAATGACAAATTCCCAAATGTGATTGGGCTTGTGGTCGCTAATTTTTGTGCTGTTTCATCACGTGTTGACCATGCTTGCATGATTATACATGATACCTTTAAACAAGTTTTACTGTTTTGTTTAAATTGACTTTTGGAGGCATGTTGAAGGGGGTTCATGACTTAAGACGTTAGGGAAAGACTACTCTAGTTCACACAGTATTGTCTTATCATTTGTTTGTTTTGATATTTTTCAAGGTTGTGTACAGAGAAGAGCTGCTTAAAGAATTTGACAAAACACTGCTCTAGCTTATACAGTGCAGCATTGTTTTATTATTATTATTATTTGTTTTGATTATTATCGGTATGTTGAAGGGAGTGCATGGCTTTAGTCAAGGTAGGCAAAGACGGCTCTTGCATATTTAGGATTTTATTTTATTTTGACTTTTTAATGGCGTGTACAGGGCACAGTAGGTGTGGCAACTTAGTTATTGTCGGGATATTGAACAGCATAACCTTGTCAATTCAATAATATTGTTCAACAAAATGTTGAAAAATTGACATCCATCCTGACTCCCTACCAACAGCGATTTTGAGCATCACACACCTGACAAAATGAAGCAGATATTATTGGCGAATCCTCACGTGATTGTACCACACAGTTCATTCACTTGTGTGAAATTGATACAGGCTGGCACAATGAAGCCACAAGGGAGGGTGCTCCTTAGGGTCAGAGGTCCCCGAGGGCCACCCACGTCACTGTGGTGCAACAAGCCAGCCTGGAATGCCGACGGGGTCGCTTTGCTACAAAACCTCGGTGGCTCGTCACCCAACCATTGTCACACACCCGGGCAGACGCAGCTATGCGCCACCCCCGCCAGCCAATCTGCAGATCAAAGGACCCGCTCCCTGCCCCCACCCCGCCCCAATCAATCCCACTCACGCCAAGCCGCACATGGGCGTACGCAGACAACGGCCATCTCTGATGCCCTTCTGATTCTCTCCTCTGGCATTTAGCACCAGAACTTTATCCCGTGAGTGTGTTTGTTTGTGTGGACGCTTGCGCAGCAGGGAAGGGTTGTGTGAAGGGTTGGAGGGGTGACAAACGCTGCAGTGCAGATGTCCTCTCAGCTAGAGAGCGCCTCATGAATGGAAACTGTTGTGATGGTCATGGGGAAATGCGCTGGAGGCCTGGCCTACGCACTCCAGTCATATGAATGGATGGAATTCAACGCGGTCAACAATGTGGCCTCTACTACGGTTTCACACCCACTCGTTCATCTTGAGCTTTTGTATCTCGCTCTATAAATTAGCTGGTTAATTGTCACACAAATATTTCGACAAGTACCTTAAAAACGGTTTACTGGCCCTTTCAAAAGTCTGACAGATCTGCTGCACCTCCAGTCAACCACACGCACACTAAAATAAGTCAAAACCAATTTAAAAGAAATATATTTTTTTTAAAAATACTGTATATACAACCCCAATTCCAATGAAGTTGGGACGTTGTGTTAAACAAATAAAAACAGAATACAATGATTTGCAAATGATGTGCAACCTATATTTAATTGAATACACTACAAAGACAAGATATTTAATGTTCAAACTGATAAACTTGAGGAAGTTGGGGAATGTTCATCAAACACCTGTTTGGAGCATCCCACAGGTGAACAGGCTAATTGGGAACAGGTGGGTGCCATGATTGGGTATAAAAGGAGCTTCCCTGATTCATTCATTCAGTCATTCACAAACAAAGATGGGGCGAGGTTAACCTCTTTGTGAACAAGTGCGTGAGAAAGTAGTTGAACAGTTTAAGGACAATGTTCCTCAACGTAGAATTGCAAGGACTTTAGGGATTTCATCATTTACGGTCCATAATATCATCAAAAGGTTCAGAGAATCTGGAGAAATCACTGCATGTAACTTACACATCTGTGAAGGCACCATTAATGCTGAAAGGTACATACAGGTTTTGGAGAAACATATGCTGCCATCCAAGCAGCGTCTTTTTCATGGCGCCCCTGCTTATTTCAGCAAAACTTTGCCAAACCACATTCTGCACGTGTTACAATGCGTGGCTTCATAGTAAAAGAGTGCGGGTACTAGACTGGCCTGACTGCAGTCCAGACCTGTCTCCCATTGACAATGTGTGGTGCATTATGAAGCGTAAAATACGACAATGGAGACGCCGGACTGTTGAACAGCTGAAGCTGCACATCAAGCATGAATGGGAAATAATACCACCTACAAACAATTAGTGTCCTCAGTTTCCCAAACGTTTATTGAATGTAGTTTTAAAAAAAAAAAAAAAAAAAAAAAAAAAGGTCATGTAACACAGTGGTAAACATGACCCTGTCCCAGCTTTTTTTGGAGCGTGTTGTAGCCATAAAATTCTAAATTAATGATTATTTGCTAAAAACAACAAAGTTCATCAGTTTGAACATTGAATATATTGTCTTTGTAGTGTATTCAATTAAATATAGGCTGAACATGATTTGCAAATTATTGTAGTCTGTTTTTCTTTGTTTAACACAACGTCCCAACTTCATCGGAATTGGTGTTGTACTAACTAGAACAGTTCTTAACAAATCGCACACCACCTTCAACATCCCTATAGAGTTGGCTCGCCCCCCTCTTTCCCCCCAACACCCTTAAGAAAAGTAAAAGCAAATAAATATACAATAGTGTATTACTGTAGGTGTGTGCTGACTCCCATTTTAAAATGAGTTTGAATGAGATTGGTTAATTCTGAACACAGCCAATGCCCAGTGTTAAGAAGGTGTGCACAAGTGCAAACACATTTCATTTCCCCCCCCCCTGTTGAAAAGATTATTATTTTCTTTTCAAGTGGGTTGTAATGGATAGAGGCCACATTAATAGTGGGAAAAGTTTTGAAATGATTTATCCTGGTCTGAAGTTTTTTAATATCACAAGAACCTGGCACGAGAACTGACTTTTTATATACACTTTACCAGAGCAACTTTTTCCAAACTTTTGAAGTCACGCAACCCCTTCAAGATCCCGACAGATGTGGCGCACCCCCTCCCTCTTGGACATGCCCTAAAAAAGTAAAAACAAACATAATAATAAGACATTACTGTATATAAGAGTAGAAGTCTTTCAGACATGGCACACCACTCATGCACTCCCACCAATATGCCGACAGGGTTGGCGCACACCCCTTCTCCTCCGCACAGACTGTAAAAAAAAAAAACCTCACAAATAATAACACAACACTGTATAAACTAGAGCAGTAGTGGTAGTCGCCATTCATGACATTATCCAGCTGCCTCTTCTGCTGCAGTTTCACACTATTGGGCGTAAGCACAGAGGTTTGCTGGGTAAACATCCAAAGCTGAGTAGGAGCTGCAAGCATCACAGTTATTGTTGCCGCTTAATGCCATGCGCAGCCATCAACACATCCATATGTAATCAAGCTGAGAGGGCGACAGGACAATAGCAACCATTGTGTGGCACTCAGATCAGAACTCAAAACAAAGGACAACCCCCCCTCCCCCCACCCACCCACCCCCCACCCCCCCACCCCCCAACCACCATTCGCCTGCCCCCAGGTTGAAGCTGCTGGGATGCAAAACAACTGCTTCCTGGTTGATGATGTGGAGTGACGTGATTGGTCCCTGCTGGGAGCTACCTGGCATTTGTCACGCTCATATTGGTTTTGGAGCCATGTGTTGATCGTACTGGCATTTTTGTGAATGATGATGCATGATGCATGCTGAGGAGGGTTCAATGGAGGGAAGGACAAGGGGTGACGGGATATTTTAGAGTCACTGCAGAGTTTTGTGTGTGTGTGTGTCGGGGAGGGGCGTGTGTGCGTTTCTTGGTCAAACGTCGATGGCCGTGTCAGGGGTGAGTGATAACCGTGGTCTTTTCAGCACTGCGAGGTGGGATGTGATGGATGGTTAGGACGCTGGCTCCCTTCCCTATTGTTCCCCGTGCCTCTCTCCAGGCCAGGGTCTGTGAGGACTAGGCTGGGATGGCGCAAACTGCCGGGTGGGTGGAGGGAAATGCGGCTTGTTGTGGACAGTAATATTGTGCCAATTGTGTTCACAAACTTGTACTGGACAATTGGAAATAAGAGTTACATTTATACAAGGAGGAATTTTAGTTGTAGTCAAATGGCAATGGCATGATAATACAATGAAAGAATGCACCAATAGTTAAAAAATCAAATTTAAAAAAATAAAAGTATTATTATTATTACGTAAATTACATTATATTCATACATAGGTTATCTGATTAAAAGTAACCTACCACATTTGCAATTTATGAAAAAGTTTAAAAACAAAGAGAGAAATGTAAACTGTAATGTAATGCATAAACTTAATTAGTCACTGATGGTGTAGCGGTACATTCACTTGATTTTGATGCGGCCAGTGTGGGTTCAGTTGCCACTCGGTTACGGGGTAAATGTGAGTGCGAATGATTGTCTGTGTCTGTATGTGCCCTGGGACAGACTGGCGACCAGTTCAGGGTGGTGTCCGCCTTTCGTCCGAAGTCAGCTGGGGTAGGCTCCAGCATCCCCCGACCCTCAACAGGATAAGCGGTGTTGCGAATGGATGGATGGATATACTTTATTGATCTATCTATCAAAATTTGATTGCTATAATTAAAATAAATAAATAAATAATATATATACACACACACACACACACACTTCAAATCCTGGCCCTGCCTGTGTGGAGTTTGCATTGCATGTTCTCCCCGTGCCTGCTTGGGTTTTCTCCAGGCACTCCGGTTTCCTCCCACATCCCAAAAACATGCATGGTAGGTTCATTGAATACTCTCAATTGCCCGTAGGTGTGAATGTGTGCGCGAATAGTTGTTTGTTTATATGTGCCCTGCGATTGGCTGGCGACCAGTTCAGGGTGTACCCCGCCTCTTGCCCGAAGATGGCTGGGATGGGCTCCAGCACGCCCGACCCTTATGAGGATAAAGCAGTACGGAAGATGGATGGATGGATGGATATATACACACATACAGTGGGTATGCAAAGTATTCAGACCCCCTTAAATTTTTCACTATTTGTTATATTGCAGTCATTTGCTAAAATCTTTTAAGTTCATCTTTTTCCTCATAAATGTACACACAGCACCCCATATTGACAGAAAAAAATGGAATTTTCAAAATTTTTGCAAATTTATTAACCAAATTTATTATTGACCTAATACAGCCATGAGTCCTTTTGGGAATGATACAACAAGTTTTTCACTCCTGGATTTGGGGCTCCTCTGCCATTCCTCCTTGCATATCCTTTCCAGTTCTGTCAGGCTTGATGGTGAACGTTTTTGGGCAGCCATTTTCAGAGAGATAAACCCAATTGAGAGATGCTCAATTGGGTTTAAGTCAGGGCTCTGGCTGGGCCATTCAAGAACAGTCACAGAGTTGTTCTGAAGCCACTCCGTCGTTATTTTAGCTGTGTGCTTAGGGTCATTGTCTGTTTTGAAGGTAGACCTTTGGCCCAATCTGAGGTCCTGAGCGCTCTGGAGAAGTGTGGCTTTTGTCCAAGATATCCCTGTAGTTGGCCACATTCATCTTTCCTTCGATTACAACCAGTCGTCTTGTCCCTGCAGCTGAAAAACACCCCCACAGCATGATGCTGCCACCACCATGCTTCCCTGTTGGGACTGTATTGGACAGGTGATGAGCAGTGCCTGGTTTTAGCCACACATACTGCTTAGAATTAAGGCCAAAAAGTTCGATCTTGTTCTAATCAGACCAGATAATCTAATTTCTCACCATCTTGGAGTCCTTCAGGTGTTTTTTTTTTTTTTTTTTTTAGCAAACTCCATGCAAGCTTTCATGTGTCTTGCACTGAGGAGAGCGAGGCTTCCGTCGGTCAACTCTGCCATAAAGCCCCGACTGGTGGAGGGCTGCAGTGATAGTTGACTTTCTAGAACTTTCTCCCATCTCCCGACTGCATCTCTGGAGCTCAGCCACAGTGATCTTTGGGTTCTTCTTTACCTCTTTCACCAAGGCTCTTCTCCCCCGATTGCTCAGTTTGGCCGGATGGCCAGCTCTAGGAAGGTGTTCTGGTCGTTCCAAACGTCTTCCATGTCAGGATTATGGAGGCCACTGTGCTTTTGGGAACCTTAAGTGCAGCAGATTTTTTTTTTTTTGTAACATTGGCCAGATCTTTGCCTTGCCACAATTCTGTCTCTGAGCTCTTCAGGCAGTTGACCTCATGATTCTGATTTGCTCTGACATGCACTGTGAGCTGTAAGGTCTTATAAAGACAGGTGTGTGGCTTTCCTAATCAAGTCCAATCAGTATAATCAAACATAGCTGGACTCCAATGAACGTGTAGAACCATCTCAAGGATGATCAGAAGAAATGGACAGCACAGAGAGTTAAATATATGAGTGTCACAGTAAAGGGTCTGAATATTTATGGCTGTGTGATATTTCAGTTTTTAATTTTTCTGCAAAAATTTCAACATTTACTTTTTTTCTGTCAATATGGGGTGCTGTGTGTACATTGAGGAAAAAAATGAACTTAAATGATTTTAACAAATGGCTGCAATATAACAGAGTGAAAAATGTAAGGGGTCTGAAAACGTTCCGTACCCACTGTATATATATATATATATATATAGATATAGATATACACACACACACACACTAATATCCAGCTAGCTAGCTATCGATCTACTGTATATGTATATATTTATTGCCCTATTATTATATTTATTATATTTTGCATGTTTTATTGTTGTTATTGTTATTTTATTTTTTCCTGTGTATTTATATCTCTTAATACAATACAAATGTAATCGAAAAGGAGTAGAAGTAATGTGCATTGGGCGTGAGGTCCATTTTGAAAACCTTGTTAAGTAAAACAAAATAATAATAATAATAATAACGTTTTAGAATGGGCCATAATTCTTCATATTTATTATTTAAAATAAAAGAATGATAATGATTTATTTAGGGGGAAAAGGTTTAACCAAGGCAAAACAGAAAAATACGAAAACAGAAAATAAATAAACTCATTGTGAGCTAATTTTGTGGCGAGTGTTTGCAGAAAAGAACAATTTTATCAGCATCATGTGACCCTGGAATATACATTTGCGTCATCGAGCGTTCAAATGTTGGAAATAGGAGTATAAAACAAAACAAAAAAAACAGAGTATGTGCTGCACTATAAGTGATGGGACCTGACTTTTCATGGCCACTGGTTTCATGGTGTTTTCCGTCATGCATTTGAAGGCTTTGTGGGCTCTGTGGTCGCCCGCTTGGGGCGCAGGCACCCTCACAGGGAGGCAGGCGATGAGAAAGACCCCAGAGAGGTGTGAGTGCAACCTTCCTGGTGTCTTTTCTCAGTCTTCAAACGCATCTGAGAGTGCACGGATGGAGGCAACAAAGCCACTGTGAGGAGGCACTGAGACCTCTGTGGCACACCACATCGCTAATTGAGGGTTGAGAGAAAGGAGGGTGCTTTTGGGCCTTTTGCACATATACTGTGGCATACAAGTGTTCATCTATTGGAGGTGCAGCATTATTTATCTAAATGAACGGCTGCTGTTTGAGACAATGCGTTAAAGAAAAGGTGTTAGATATATTGTAGAAGTTATCATTTATTTGCTTAGCTTGCATTAGTATTATGGACAATGTTTAGAAAGAAAGATGTCTCGCCTTCAAGAAGATGACTCAGCAGGAATCATCTGAGAGAAGGACGTGGCCGGGACGTGGCAGGTGCCATGTTTTCACCTTGAAACCCTACCCTTAGTGTGTTGTGTCTTGTAGCTTAGTACGTTATGTCTTGTAAACTTAGAAACCTCCCTATTTTCAAATAAATGCAGGAGCGACGGGAGAGATTGTTTAGAGCGTGTTGAGAGGCTGTAACCTGAACAATCTCCCATGCGCCCTCCTCATGAGTAAAATGACCAACGTCTTCATTCCTTTTGTGTTTATTCATTATAATGTTTGGTGAGATAAATCCAACAAAAGGCCAGTAATTTGAGGACATTTAGTCATTTGAAGCATCTGTGGTGTGCCGTTTAATTATCCAAGTGGATGACACACCTTGCAATTAACTCCGGCACGGTGTCTATTTGAAAAAAGGCCAATTTTTGAGGAGTAATTTCAAGCATCTATTTGAGGTGACGAAGCCGAGTGGACAATGCTTTTCCAGTTATGGCGATAGTTTCAGGGATCCTACTGTATTTGAGGTGAGTTTAATTATCTCAGTAACCAACGATTCTTTGGGACAGGGTGAGCAGATGCCACTATTTGAGGAAATGCGGTAGTTTCAGATATTTATTCGAGGTGCTGCATTTATTTATCCAACTGGATGATGCAACCAAGTATAAATTGAGTTACAATGTCTATTTGAGTGGAGGCCACTGTTTGAGGAAATGGTGTAGTTTTAGGACTGTTGGAGAGGAAGAATTTATTCATCTAAAGAGAGAACAAAGCTGATGATTAAATGGGATATGGCATCGACAGTATAAGAGTGGAGGCCACCTTTTAAGTACATCATTTTGGGCATTTATTTGAAGGAAGTAGTTTATTTATTAGTACAGAATCTTTTAGAGGGGATTCCACTATTTGAGGACACACGATTAATCGCGTTAGAGTGTCTATAAGAGCAGAGGTCACTAATTGAGGAATTGCGGTAGTTTCGGGCATCTATCTGGGCTGCTGCCGTAATCGAATGGGGTGACACGCCTGTAGATTAAAGGCCCATTAAACTGACCCAAAAAATGTCTTGGCCGCTGGCGGGCTGGCACGGGGCTGCCTGGGTGGCGGCGAAGCAGCCCGCTTCGCCGCAGCCTCACTACTTGCCGGGCTTGGGGGCACGTAGTGAGGCACACCACGGTAGAGAAACTGTAGCCCAAATAACACAAAACACATTACACTGCAGGAAAGATGCATTTTCTTCGGGTTGCGTGCAGTGTTTGATAGGTAACTGCAGCAACTACAATAAGTGGAAATTTCGCCGAATGGCCACTACATGGAATGAGGGTGCTTGGTAATTATATAGTGGGGGAGGGGCAACGCATGCTGTTCCCTGCTTGCGTCAGTGCAGCCCTTAGCCCTGCCCCCCAAATATCAGACAACTAAAATGGTGAATATGAGTTTAATACTATAGCTCAACAGTCCAAATTGTTATCGGTCTTTGCTCATGTTTTCAGCACTTATTGTCAAAGATATTTATTATATTTAGAAAAGAAAAACACTAGACTAGAGTGGGTCTTCAATTGTATTGTTATGGCAGCTATTAAAGTAGAGGCCATTATTTGAGGAAATACGGTATCTCACTAACAGTGTCAACCAAAAGTGTTTTTTAAAGGCAAGAGTTTGAATATCGCTTTCACTACATTGTGGAGGTGTACCTATTGTTGTGACCCATATGAGTGTGCAAACATGGGCTCCGCATATTATACTGTATGTTAATATGTTATGTTGTTGTTGTTATGTTAATATGTTAATGTTAATATTATACTGTATTATACTGTATGTGGCACGGTGGACGACTGGCTAGAGCGTCAGCCTCACAGTTCTGAGGACTCGGGTTCAATGCCCGGCCCCGCCTGTGTGGAGTTTGCATGTTCTCCCCGTGCCTGCGTGGGTTATCTCCGGGCACTCCGGTTTCCTCCCACATCCCAAAAACATGCATTAATTGGAGACTCTAAATTGCCCGTAGGCATGACTGTGAGTGCGAATGGTTGTTTGTTTCTATGTGCCTGCGATTGGCTGGCAACCAGTTCAGGGTGTACCCCGCCTCCTGCCCGATGACAGCTGGGATAGGCTCCAGCACGCCCGCGACCCTAGTGAGGAGAAGCGGCTCAGTAAATGGATGGATGGATATAATGTATGTTCATAAAGTTCATAAAGTGACCTTCCTTGCATCTCCTAGGCATCCTCATCTATGGCTTCTGTCCCTTTACTGTATGTCCACACCTCATAAAGTACACATATTGGCAGAGTGCTGTCTTGTCCCTCAGTTAGTTTAGTAATGGCAATGTGAAGGGCCTGGGGCCACCATTTAATTGCTTTGGCCCACATGTACACCAAAAGAGGTGCCACACCAATTAATCCCCTTTGTACAGCACTGTGTCCCGTTCCCCCTGGCAGAGGCGTCCCGCAGGGCTGAGAAGAGGCGTTGATAACCATGGGTACCACCAAAAGAACACCACCCACCCCCAACACCGGTGCATCACCTTTCATGTGGATATGCAAGACCCAGTTCCCTCATTGCATTGCTACATCAATTATACAGCAACGTAAAGTAGAAATATTCGGTTTAGATCAACAACTGGCCCAATATAAAAAACGCCAAATTGTACTAAAATGTCTTTTTCATCTTTCATTAAAGGTTAGACGAGAGGGGGGAAAAGGGAGTTTGAAGCCTTTGCTGCACTTACAGTGATTACTCAGACATCCTGGATGAGCTGCATTTTGAAATTCTGAAGGGCATAATTACCTCGTTTGCATCAGGTAACAGGAAAGTAAAAAGGGGGATTAGAGAAATTGATTTTTGATTCGCAAAAAATTCACAATTAGAACGCTGTGACTCAACACGAGACAAAAACACTTTCTACATTGGAGGAACGAGACAGACGTGGTCCAATTGGAAAGCAAATTGAAACCTTTGTTACATTTATATGCAAATCTGAAAATGTCCACAAAATGCACCCAGCCAATATAAAGATCTACATTAGGATATCTCATGCAGTATATTTGGGAAGGGGAGATGTGAAGATCTGGCTGACTAGCACTGAGAATGTAGTTAGACATTGTACACAAAGAAAAGGTAGAAATGGACTATATCCCTGCAACAATGACCAACTGCAAAAACAATTACACCCCACAAACACACACACACGGTAACACACTTTTAAAATGGATTTGAGGAAATGTGGTGGCATTCATTGAGATCCTGCCTTCATTTATCCAAGTGGACACCACTGCAGCTGGTGATCGGGGCAGCACATTTAGTCTAATCTAACCTTTTAACCTTTATAAACACACTTATAATAAAAATTTCCCAAATATGTACAGTTAAAATGCATTTGAGAAAAAAAACATCCAACTAACGCATACAAAAGTCTCAGGAAATTTGACAAATATTCAAAACAATTGACAAATTCCTACAAAATTTCACATAATTCACAAATTTATGGCATTTTTGTTAAATTGACACATTTATTCTTATTTTCGCAAAAACAGACACATTTATAGTAATTCTTTTTAAAATGACAAATGTAAAAAAATAAATATTTTAAATGACAAATTCACACAAAACTTCACCCTGAAAAAACAAAAAAACAGTTGCTGCCATTATGAAAAAATAAAAATCCTGATGTAAGGAAATCCTCTGAAATGTTACCATGGATGGATGGATGGATGTCACATTTTAAGGTCAGCTGAAGAAGAACAAAAGCACACCTTGAGTCAACGCAAGCTCAGTGGAGCTCCAGGCAGGCAAGGATGTCTACAAAAGACTTTCGTAATGAGTGCAGCCCAATTAAAAAGAGCCTTCCTCCTCCTGCTCCCCCTCATCCTCCTCCTTTTATCATCCCCGGCTGCACGTCCTGTCCTTTCTCCTCCAGCGCCTTGTTATTGATCACCTTTAACCCCCGTGTCAAAACTAGCATTTAGGCTCATCCCTGGGGCTGAGCGTGTGTCGATCGCACCCTGCCCCAAAAATCATTACTGGGAGGGGCCAGACTGACTTTCACACACACACACCCTCTCAACCCCACACCCGGCGGGGTCGAGGGTCATCGACAGTCCCATGGATTAACGCCCAGACCACCCCCGTTTAGCCCCTCGCCCTGCCGTTATTCCCCGTGGGCTCTGCCACTGGGGCCTTTTTGATTTTTAAATAAGACAAAAGGTCGATTTCCACTATTCAAGCACGTGACTTCTTCTGTTCACAGCACATCCAAAATACAGTCCTGTCACCATGACATTAATATAATATACTTTGAATATAATGTACTTTTGTCCCTTTACCTTCCTTTATGTCCACCAACATGGAAGTGAGCAAAAAAAACAAAAACATATGTCTTTAATAGACACACTTTTGTATTTGTATTTTTCACATTGCGCATCACTTTCTACATGAATAATGTAAAAAGATTTTTTTTTGTCCCTTTAGGGCCACCGTACCTTCCCTTATGACCGGCGATGCGAAAGTGGGTAAAAACAAAAACAACAAAAAAACCACAATAAAAACCAGACTGCGCATAATGTATCAGCAGCTACATTATCACTTCTGTGGGTCGCATCGTGTAGCACTTCATCAATTTGCACACGGTGTCGACAATATCTTTTATCTGTTTTCTCCGGCTTCCTTCATTCACAGGCCACGTTACAAGCCACTCGCCCTCAGCTGCCAGTTTCTCTACAACAGAAGGGCATGTTTGTTACCAAGAAGGAGTAAACCTTGCGCTAGTCTGTGTAATCTTCGTTCAAGACGCACAGCAGCAGTCTTGCAGTATTTCTTGGCAGTGACTTGATTATTCCTAAGACTGGCTCTAATCACATTGTCGCATCCAAATCATCTTTGTACATTTCTAATTACACCCTGGTCTCCATTTCATCTCTGTGCTCTCTTAATTTGCCCTTTAATTCTCCCTCGCCTCCTGCTTCAGAATTAGTACCTCATCTCCTCATGACTCTTCTCGTTAACTTGATCAAAGTGCCCCGGCTTCCAAAAACATGCATCGTTTTGACTGTAAATTGTCCATGGGTGTGAATGTGAGTGTGAACGCTTGTCTGTATGTGCCTTGCGATTGGCTGGCAATCAGTCCAGGGTGTACCACGCTTCTCTCGCCCAAAGTCAGCTCGGACAGGCTCCAGCTCACCCCCAACCCTAATGAGGACGAGTCCTTGAGAAAATGGATAGATTGCTAGTAGTCAGCTGCTCCACAGTCTCCACTTTCCTGCAGCATTCCGTTTTTCTTGCTGCCTTCTTGCCTACATTTTTGTTGTGGAAAACTGACTGTCCCAACCCAAGGCGAGAAGATACAGTGTTCACTTGCTATATTGTGATTCACCTATTGTGGATTCAGTACATTGTGGATATTTTTTTTCATATTCATATTGCACATAGTTTTGTTTAAAATAAACACTTTCTCACCAAAAACATTAAAACTGTAATAAAAACAAAAGATCAACTCATAAACCACATACAGTATTACAAGCAATAAAATGTACATAGTGTACAGTGCTACTTTGGATTACTATATGCTTAAGAGTTAAAAAGGTGAAGAGTATAGAAAGTGTTTCAAAGCGTATGGTAGTGGGTAATAGGACCATGGGGAAGATTAATAAAGAGTCTGGGGAGATTTACATAGCTTTAAAATATGTACAAATGATTAAAAAAAAAAGAATTTGGTCACTACTTCACAGATTTCACCTATTGTGGGGGTGGTCCAGAACTTAACCCCCGCGATAAACGAGGGATTACTGAAAACGAACAGACGTGCTAAGCTTAGACCAGCCGGTGGCTGCGCTGTTGGTCTGGACTCTCCACAGTCTCCACTTTGCTGCAGCACTCCTGCTTCTTGGGAGCTTCTTGGGAGCTTCTTGACTAACTAACTAACCAGTCGTCCGGTATCTTGTTGTCTTCAATCTCCTCTCCAATAAAATATGTCTTTTTGCCAAGTAAATACATGTGATCTTGGTCCTCTTCAAACTTTTGATTTTAGCATGCCTCATTCCGAGTGATGCATTCAATTTGATGTTGTTTCCCCCCCCCCCCAATGTCCCGCAATACTAATTTATAGTGTAAACCGACCAAAAATAGTGGCCGAATTTGGGTATTTCCTTGATTGTGCATAAACCCTCATTAAAGAAAACAATAGGGTTGTGCAGGGAATTAATTTACATGAACCACATTTCAACCGGCGTGTTTTTACATTTGATTTGTTCCCTTTGAATGTCCCTGAAGCTTGCGAGGCCCCCCAAACGCACCGTGGTGCACGCTCAATGCCGCGTCTTCATGCTGCAAGGCCTCCTATTTTATGATTTCTCTTCCCTCTCTCTCACTGGCCTCCTCTCTGTGGAAAAACCTTGTTATGAAAGACGGTAAGGTGCTTTATAGCTGACAAAAGCCCAGTTCGCAGAGAAGGAGAAGAGAAAGGGAAGGGCGGTGGAGGGAGGGCAACCTTTAGCATGGGGGCCGCCATGTTCTTTTCTGCGCACCAATTAACTCTGCAACCTTGTGCAGGCAAGTTGAAAACGCTTTGTCAGCTGCGCCGTGGGGTTGTAAAGGTCTTAAAATGCCCTAATTCTACTACTACTGCTCCTAATCATAAAGCCTTTATTGCTATATTACCCACTCAGCAAACATAAGCACCACCGACGTCGGCCTTAGGAAGGCACGTCGGCCGGCAGTTGCTAACGTCTGACAAGCATCGGCTGGAAAAGGTGTATTTCCCAGCTTCATTAAACGTCGGCTCGGCTGACCAATCCCGTATTGTGTGGGTGGGAACTTACCAGTCTTTTGTACACAGCTGTATTAATTACAGCACCAGCATGCATAACTGCATCTTACTGAGTCACTTAGCTGTGAAACTCTTCATTTATTGTGTAAGTCTGAAAACACTACCCCCTGGTGGCCGGGGATCACACGCCAAAAAGAACACGTCAGGTTGCATTGAAGCACAAAATCGTGATGCACAAATTCGATTGAATTATGTTATTACTCAATTTTTATAAGCTACTGATATTGAAGAGTGCTATTTTTCTTGTTAGAAACCAAGATAGAAAAGTTTTTCTTGGTGTCTTTTGTGGGGCTCTAACATATGGCATTCCCATTTGTTTCAATGGGAAAAGATGATTTGGGATATATGTGTTGTGAGTTAATAACTTGCAAGTCAAGGCACAATTGTATTTTTGTCAAAAGTCAAAATGGGCCAAATTTCACCGGACAGTGTTTGTACTTCTCACAACTTAACATCATCATTATTATTATATTAGCGCTTTGTTTACAACGTACTTCAGTGTATTTTCGTAATGCCCCATAATGGGGAAGTTGGTCAGCGCACCTGTTGAAGAGACCCAAACTGCGGTTAATTCACCGCAATAGAATGCCCCGTAAAAGTGTGTGCAGCCGCCAGGAGGCAAGCCGCTAAGATAGAACTGTTAGTAACTCTTGACAGACACCCGAGGCGCTATAAAATGTCTGTCAAAGCCCCAGAAGAGGCAGACGAGAGCACTTCTCTTCTTCAAAGGGGGGGAGGGGGTGGTGGTGGTGGGTATTGGGGGGTAGCGGAGAGTAAGTTTGTGAAGATGCACTTCTGTGTACCCCCCGACCGCCGCCTCCTCCCTGCGCTCGTACAGGAGGCCCGAGCACATGAAGGAGAGAGAAGGGCGGGGCAGGCCCACATGGCTACAAGGCCTGCTATCATAAATAACACAAGAGCCATTCTCGCCGTCTCCTCCGGTTCACCGCTGGAGCGTTTCATATGGTAACGAAGTGTTTCTCCGTGTGGCCACATTGTTGCCCACCTTTTCAAGTGGTTACGAGGAGGGAACCTTGAGGTAGGGGAAGAGAGGGAATTTTTGATGAAAAAACAGCATTATTCTGCGCTTTTTGGGACCCGAGCCCCACACCCGCCCACCACCACTACCACCAACGACCCCCCCCCCTCTTAGCTTCCTTGCAGAGCTATTTATTACATAAACAGTAAAAAGGAGAACTGTGGGAGGGAAAGACGGATGGATCAGAGATCGTGTCAGTCATGTTCCAGTTGTTCCAGGTGATCAATCACGATCAATTCAGGACAATAGGAACATAATTGCTCCCACACTGACCTAGTGGTTAGCACATATGCCCCGCAGTTCTAAGGTTCTGGGTTCAAATCCAAGTTCAGGCCTTACTGTGTGGCGTTTGCATGTTCTCCCCGTGCTTGTCCCACATTCCCAAAACATGCTTGTTAGGTTTATTGAATACTCTAAATTGAATGTCAGTCTGAATGGTTGTTAGTCTATTCAGTGGACCCCCACATACTCGTGGTTCAGCACCCGTGGATTCACCTATTTGTGGATTGGTTTTCTTTTTTTTCTTTCCAAATGTTTCCTATATTTTCCTTTTTTTCTTTTTAGAGGGGAACCTTATTGTCAGTTCAGAAAGACAATTATATTCTTTTTTTTCCCCCCGCAATGGAATTGTTAGCGGCACGGTAGACGACTGGTTAGAGCATCAGCCTCACAGTTCTGAGGACCCGGGTTCAATCCCCGGCCCCGCCTGTGTGGAGTTTGCATCTTCTCCCTGTGCCTGCGTGGGTTTTCTCCGGGCACTCCGGTTTCCTCCCACATCCCAAAAACATGCATGAATTGGAGACTCTAAATTGCCCGTAGGCATGACTGTGAGTGCGAATGGTTGTTTGTTTCTATGTGCCCTGCGATTGGCTGGCAACCAGTTCAGTGTGTACCCCGCCTCCTGCCCGATGACAGCTGGGATAGGCTCCAGCACGCCTGTGACCCTAGTGAGGAGAAGCGGCTCAGAAAATGGATGGATGGATGGAATTGTTATGGGTATCAATTACAGATGGATTTTTGCTATTCGCGCACTACAGGCTGCTTGCCCAGAGTCATCTTGGATAGGCTCCAGCTCCTCTGTGACTATAGAAGATGGATGGATGGACCATGACCATATTTCCTCAAATAGTGCCCCATACTCTAATAGAATTCTGAGCCCATTTGGACTCTAATTACTAACCAAAACAGCAGCACCTTAATAGTCTGTCAGATTAATTAAAGTGTTGAGTCTTATACCTGGATCAAACTGCAAGACAAATGTGGTCTTTCCCGATTGCACTATGTCAGACTACTGCCATCAAATCTTGCCGTATCTCGGTCAGACAGTGGTAACACTACACCACATTGATTCCGATACCCCCGTATCCCATCTTTTATGATCACTGGGCTTTATCTTGTCAATTCAAACACTGTCGACTGAGACGGAACCAGAAAACATGTCACTGGTCAACACGACAGGATACACCCGTTACCATGGCGACAACAACAACAATGGATTGCACCAATGCATTGGGTGTGTGTGTGGGGGGGGACAAAATGATTAAAAACGTGTGGTGGTCGTCACCAGTGCTCGGGAGAGGACGTTCATTCATGGACTGCTCGAGGTATGTTCGCATACTTTTAATGCGGCACGGCTTGCAAGCAGGCAACAAAATGTAACGTAGCTTGTGTGCATGAATAAATGTTGACAATGGCGACCAAGTATGTTGACGGCGGCAAGCATGGGAGGCAAGGCCCCAGTCACAATACGCAATCCTGCTGGTCGACGTCAAGGTGCGCTGTTGTTGTTGTCAATGTCACATGACACGGAAAATATCCCAAAAATCGAACATGCTAGATTTTTCATTTTGGCATCGGAGGGCTATCGTAGGGCCAAATTGTCAGTCGTGGATTATGTCACACTTCAAGAAGTATTGTCGGGCCCGATGGAAAATCGCCAGCGATAGCGAATCGGGCCATTATAGGGGCTAAAATCCTATAGTCTGATCTAAGGATTACTATGTGTTGTAAATGAGTCCCTTGCGATGATCTTACGATGTGTGAAGAAGGCGTCGATTAACTGCTCAGCTCATGCCAACTATCTTTGCTAACCAAAACAACAGCACCTAAACAAGTCTCTCAGATTAAAGTGTGCAGTTTTAGCACGTTGTAAACAAGTTCTTTTCACATTATGAGATGGTCGCACGTTACGTGGAGAAGGCATCTTTGCCGAGAATTAAAGAGAGTACTGACGTGATCGCTCTGCAATGTTGTCTGCGTATTTATGGGTCATTTTCATATAATTTGATCAATAACAGAAAAGGCACGTAGTAAAAGACATTCTAATTTCGCATTTTTTAAAATGCTGCCTCGGTTTTATATGGGTAAATGTCTCAGATGCTGAAACAACAACACTTAAAGGCCTAATTTCAAAATGTTATTGATTATTTAAAATTTTAGGGAATCATATAAAAAGCAATCCTTATTGACAGAGAAAATGGTGGTGGTCCATTGAAATGAACTTCTTTTTATAATGGTAAAGACAAACAGCTTCATAAAAATCATGTGAGTTGCACAATTTATGTGTTGCCCTTCAAACCCTGCTGATGCAAGTGCATAAATCATCCCAACTACTCGTTAAACCCATTACACTCTTGTCTTTATATTTTCGTAATAACAGTAAACAGTACAGTACAGTTTTTTATTGAACCACAAAAACATGGCGAGACTGTCAAGTAAGAAGTGGATTGCCACAAAGAGAGGAAACAGACGAACATAAAGGCGAGTGCTGATATTTTGAGAAGCTGTCGGAAATGATCACTTGCCCCGTTGGGCGACGGAGACTCCCTGCACTTCACTTTCTAGCCACAAGTACATGTGAAATTAACAATATACTTGACTAACATTGTAAAAGACAATACAGTATATACACTGCACCGGTACATCTTGGCGGCCGCAAGCCAGCTGGTTCTCGTTTACGGTTTTGAGGTCCCTCAAAAGCTGATATAAATAAACGATTTCAGCGATTATAAGCCATAAATTATGAAGTATAAAGCTCATACAGCATGCCTTGACAAAACGTGAATAAATAAATACATAAAGGCCTTCTACACGAGGATGATTTGGAATCCCCGGAATCCTAAGCAGGTAGCAGCGCTCCCCATTATTCTCCATATTTCCATAATTGCCGGCATTGTAGTGTCATTAATAGGAGGCAATGGCGCGTAATACGCTTAATGTTATTTATCTGTCGGCGGATAGCTGGATGCTGCTAATCCTCGTTCATTTGCTGTGGATCAATGCAAATCCGTCAGTGTGAGGGAAATAAACCCCCCACCCCTCCACCACCCACCTTTGCACAGCCAATGGTTCCTGATGTATTTTCTCACCATTAACCAGCCGTAATCCCTGCTAATCATCACTAATCCACATCTGCTCTGCATGCGCGTGTGAGAAATGACGATACTTCCCCTGGCCCAAGGGGGGCGCTCATAAGCGGTTCAACTGTGAGGATACCCACAACGGGTAGGGGGAGCGGTGTCAGTCAACAAGCAGTTCTTTCAGTTTTGTGATGAGTTGTACTCATGCATAATTGATTTTGTTGTTAATCTATCTAGCTATCAATCCAAATCTTATTTTGGTCCTGATGTAGCTAAATTAGGCAACTATAGCAAAAATAAATAAATAAACAAACAAACAAACAAATAAATAAATAAAGCTATATTTTCTAATGAATATATTGTATTAGTAAAATATGTATAATTTATACATGACTGACTGTGACGACCTTGGATGGGACATGCCAAAAGTCGCAATAACGTATGTAGAAAATATTGAAAAAAATATTTTTAGTAGAATGAAACAGAAACAGAGAGCCATATTTGATATTTTGACCTTCTCACATATTGCTGAAATTAGACAACTGCCATGTTTTTTTCCAATGTATTGATGAAATTTGTACGCAAACAAACACAGTAGTGTTAAATATTTTTGCCCTCTTGTGTCACTAAATTAGGCAATTTAAGAAATATTTTTAGATTTTATACATTAACTCTGTGTCTGTGTGTATTTAAACAACTAAGAATAATAAATAGTTATAAAATACAAATAAAACAAAATATGTTTAGTGAAGATATTTTAATGAATTAAATACAATCATTGAAATATGATACAAGTACAAAACAAACCATAAATACAAGGTTCAGTAAAAGCAAATATTAGTATCTAGTATATATATATATATATATATATGTTGTATTTATTTTGTCCCTAATAAATGTATGCATGAAGTATTTAATGAAACGTAAAATATTTTTTGGTAAATGATGCCAATTATGGTGACGAATTAAACTTTATTTGTATTTGTTTTAATAATACATTAATAACACTAAAATTTAAAACTATAAGAAACATGGATCACCGTCATACTTTGGCCCTTGTATGTATTCATGTGTGTGTATATATGTCTATATATATATATATATATATACATATATATATATATCGACATATACATGTAAAATAAAAAGTAGTCTTTAGATGTTGTAGGTGTACCTAATGAAGTGTTCCGCGAGTGCACATTCAACCAAGGTTACCAAGGTTACACTTTTCTCAAACTTTGCTGTTATTTCATAGCATCAAACAAAATGCACGCCCAGCATTTGTCATGCTTCCAAACCACAGTGGAGCTCCAAGGGTGCAGTAGCATGGATATACCAGCTGGGGGCGCCTGCGGTACACTTGTGAGTTTGGCCTTCTGCTCCCAGTTGGAGTTTGGACCACTTCAGCTTCTGCAAACACACGAACCATCCCCCCCCCCCCCCCCCTCCCCACTTTCTTTTTAACCCTCTTCAGTCACAACAACACAACAGTGCAATGAAGACATTTCACCCGGCACGTATTCCGCTATATTTCTTACACATTTACGAACAGAAACGACGCAGGGGTAGAAAAAACGACCCAAAAGAGCTTCTCGTAGATTGAATAAAAATCCTTTAAAAGCTTTTGGCTGACGTTCGAGTCGCGATGAACATTGCGAATGTCAGGAAGGGAAAACACGTGTTTTTACTTCATAATCTGCTTTTTATAAGAAACGGCTGGAAACATATATAAAAAAACCTTCGTTCGATATACATTACTTTTATTTGCAACCCAGATGAAACTAGTCAAATTGCATGCATTGTGTCAAGGATCGGTTTTGTGCAATATGTGAATATAAAGTCAAATATACAGTCACAAAGGATATGTATTACTATTTGAGGTGTATTGCAACGTACGGACTTTTTATTGAAAGTCTCTTTTGCTCAAATAATTCAGTCCACATTTATAGAAGTCACGGGGTCGTCTAAGATGTCTTTTGAGCAACGATTGAAATGTGAATAATTTAGACGTTTAACAGCAAAGAATTGCAAGAAAATGACTTATGACCGAGATTTACTTCAACTGTAAGGCCTCTTTCGAGGCATTTTTATTTTTAAAATGTTTTTTTTTAATCATCTTTATATTGATTTTCCTGTCTTTTAAAACAAATTGCCTGCAGACATTTTTACGTCAGATTAGAAAACACAAATGAACACGTTCAAATAGGAAATCTTCGTTGTTGTTTTTTTGAATGCACGATTTAAAAACGTCTAATTGTTCTACTCGATATTATGGGCATTATCAGTCAAGAACACAGAAACTCGATATCAATACTGCGCAATTTAATGCTGGTTGCCTGACGTCAAATAATAGTTATAATAACAATAATAAATGATCATAAAGTGTTGAAATCAAATGTGTCGTTGAAATGCGGCCTGTAGCGGTGCAACCCAAACAAAAGAAAGGACAGCAACATCAGAGCACTTTTCTTGTATATACGTTTTTATGTAAGTAATAAAATATTACTATAACATAAATAGAAATGTGACTTTGCAGTCTACATTTAGAGAGCAATCAACGTACAGCCAATGACAAAAGAGAGAGTGAAATCATCCACTGCAACAAATATATATAAAAAAGAAAACAACAACAGAGCTAAACAAAACAAACAAACAAACAAAAAACACTCAAAGAAATAATAAATATATATTTATAAATGAGTCATCAATAAATCAAAAAATCATATTAAAATATCTTTTGGGATATTATTAGTAAGTGTACAAAACTGCCCGGAAAAAAGAAAGAAACAAAAAAAAAAAAACATGTTTCAGAACAAATACAGGTTTTACATATTGGACATATTTACACATTTTCTCTAAAATTACCTCCTTTTTTTAAAACTTTTTTTTATTTTTTAATAATTATCATGTTTTTTTCTTGGAAAAAATCCCTTATCTGTCTGGTGAATAGCACTGCTCGTTGTTTTTGTTTTTTGTTTTGGACTGCTTCAGGACACACAAAGACGTCAAATAAATACGATTTGAAAAGTATAACATACAGACAAAAAAAATAATAATAATCCTCGGCCGCGTTGCTTTCACGGCCCCGCGAGTTTGTCAGTATCGGAGAAAGTGTGATGTTTTGACATTGGGAGTTGCTGCAGGGGGGCACTGAAAGTTACCTGAGTTGCTCCAACTTCGTGGTGGTGGTGGAGGTAGAGGGGCAATCTGTTTGGAAATGTTGTAATAAAAAAACTAACAAAAAAGTAAGTAAGTGCTCCATGCAAAGAAGTAAAAAAAGAAAAAAAAGAGAGAGGGGAAAACATCCACAATAAAAGGAAACAAAATGCAGTTTGGTTTTTTTTAGCGTCTGCTGTTGCAAATTTCGACGTTTGTTCAGGTGTGATTTAAAAAAACAAAACAAAAAACGAACAAACAAAGAAATATTATTAAGGCGTGCAATCAGAGCATGTTCGTCCTGACGCGTTTGGAATATTCGTTAATTTCTCATCGTTTTCCTCCCAAATGTTCACTCTGATAAACTGCAAATTTCTAAAGTCTCCCCCCACCCCAAAAAAAAAACAACAACATCACGACAGTACACACTCGGGTTAAAATGTTTGGAAATTAAAAAAACAACAATTATAATAATAAAAGAACAAGCAAAGGAAAAACAAGTTCATTCAGTGCTGACTTTTCATCTCCAGTGTTTTTGTTGTTGTTGTTTTTTTTTTTTTGCAGGCGTGTGGTGCGTTCACGGTCCCAAAAAAAGGGGAAGGAGATGATGATTCTCCTTACATCTCCTCCGTTATAATTTTGGTAAATAAATCTTTGTCTTGCTTTAAATTGAATATTTGTCACTAGATGTGATTTTTTTTCCTCAACATTTATTCCCAATGCTAAGTTTAAAAAAAAAACTGCACACAACTTCCCCCCCCCCCCCCCAAAAAAAAAACAAAAAACAAAAGTCTCGTCGAGGAAACTTAAATAGTGTAAACTCCACGAAGTCCCTTTTATTTGTCTACAAAGGAGCCTGGCGGTGGTGGGTAAGGGGGCGGCGGGGGGCGTTCAGGGCTGTCAAGTCAAGTCACTGCACGGGGCTGTGCAGCGAGCGGTGCAGCGGGGGGGTCTCCGCTTGGGAATATACGTCGTCCATGTTGGGGTGCGGGACCCCCACGGGCGTCATGCGCTTCTCCTTCTGTCTCCGGTTGCAAAACCAAACGCGCACCACCTCCTTCTCCAGCTGCAGCGTGCCCGCTAAAGTGCTGATCTCGTGCGCCGACGGCTTGGGGCACTTGAGGAAGTGGTTCTCCAGCGCCCCCTTGACGCCCACCTCGATGGACGTGCGCTTCTTGCGCTTGCGGCCCTGCGCGGCGATCTTGTCCAGGTTGGTGGGGCTGCCCGTGTTGGAGTCGGTCTCCTCCAGCCACTTGTTCAGCAGCGGCTTCAGCTTGCACATGTTCTTGAAGCTCAGTTGCAGCGCCTCGAAGCGACAGATGGTGGTCTGCGAGAAGACGTTGCCGTACAGGGTCCCCAGGGCCAGGCCCACGTCCGCCTGCGTGAAGCCCAGCTTGATCCGCCGCTGCTTGAACTGCTTGGCGAACTGCTCCAGGTCGTCGGAGCTGGGCGCGTCCTCGTCCGAGTGGTCCTGGTGGTGGCCGAACGCCTGCTGCGGGGACTCCATGTGGCCGTCGTGCACCGCCGCCGCGTCGTCGTGGAGCGGCTCGCGCAAGCCGTGGTGCAGGGCGCCCGGCTGGGGGCTGCCCAGCATGGCGTTCAGGTTCGTGTATCCGGGCTGCGAGTAGACCAGAGCCTGGTGGCCGCCGCCGCCGCCCCCGCCGCCGCCCGACGCCGGCGACAGCGGGGACAGGTGGTGCGCGCTGGCCGGA